>NC_056726.1:1770941261-1771141261 GCF_019279795.1 Protopterus annectens | reverse complement strand
ATGCAGGGGTGTGTGTGTGTGTGTGTGTGTGTGTGTGTGTGTGTGTGTGTGTGTGTGGTGACTTGTCTGATGGTGATGTGTGTGTGTGTGTTTGTATGGACACAGTCACGCAATGTGGACACCCCATACAGGGGTATGTTGGCCAGGTGTGGCCCTTACATGGCAGGGTGTACAGTTTACCATCTCCCGCCATGGACAAAGGAACTGGGTCTACCAAGGGTATCAATGGCACCACCTGGGCCAAGACCAGATGCAGTATTACTCCCCAATGGCAACTGCTGCCTGCTGAATCCATGTCTCTGTTGTTATCAGTCAGGATCACATGCCCATAGCCTGCTGTGTAATGGCATGGACATCACACCCCCTTCAGTAGTTCTGGTAGTACTGCTAGTACAGGAACGTGATGGTGCATGGCCACGTAGACACTCAGCTGATCATGGTGCTGCCCTACATCCATGTGGTTGCTGCTGGGCATCTTCCAACAAGTGTTCAAACACAGATGTTCCATGGTGGAGGAGTGCCAAGGTCTCCCCCCACCATCTATCCATGACCTCAGTAGACTCATGGATGGCTGCAGTGAGTTCATGAATATTGCCATGGACACCAGGGATGTGCTCATCCAAGACCCTGCATATACGTCTGGTGTTATGTTCATTATGTGCCTGTGCCTCCATGACAGCATGAAACATGCATCTGGTGACTGCTGCTGTGGCACATGCAGCAGAGGTGTGATAGACTGCAATCCTCCTCTGAGTACCACTGCCCATCTGCCTGTGTGGGACCTTTCCAGCATGCTGGCTATGTCTAGTACCTGCACTATCACCTGCCATATTCTTCATATTAGCCAGTTCCATGCCACCATGCTCCAACTGTCCATTATCTGTGCCACTGGTGTCAGGGTATGTGTGGGCAGTGTGACTATGTGCGAGGATGGGATTGCCAATATTGGGATGCCAACCGATGACACAGATTCAGCCCCTGACAACCCCATGTATGCCTCAGTATGAGTAACATCATGGTCAGAATCTGCAGAGATACTGACATCAGTATCAGAGCTGAATGGACCACAGCCACCATGTCCACCTGTGAGGGAAAAATAACATATGTAAATTACTACTGCCACTATAAGGCTTGCTAGTACACACACACACACACACACACACACACACACACACACACACACACACACACACACATGCACACATACAGGTGAGGAGCTTCAAAAGCATTACACAGAGCTCACATTAGCTGATTGGGGGCACTCACGACACACAGTCAGAAAATAACATGCACAGTCTGGACAGACCCTCAGCATTATGCAGTGCAGCCCTTTCCAATTACTATTACTACTAATATACATCTGGGGGATATGTGAGTGGTGTTAGTAGGTTATGGCCCTTCACCTAGCACCCACTGCACCATGTAACTTATTGATGTTCACCTGTACAGCACTGTGGCAACTCATACAGAACATACCCCCCAATTTTACAGGGCTTTGCTGCATGTCTACATGTGTGGCTCATATGTATGGTCTGTTCCTCATAGCTACTGTGTTTGTTTGATACATTACTGGGTTGACCTGTGGATTGGTGCCACTAATTAATGTCCTTAATTGAGGTGCATAATGCATAACCTGCAGTAGATTTATGTTAAAAAAAGCCAGTTACTCAAACAACTTCCCAAGCTTACAGTGGATATAGTAAGTGTACACACACCTATTAACATGCCAGGTTTTTGTGATATATCACGAGACCTCAGAAACCAGGTCATAACATTGACATCTTTTCATATGATATATAACTTGTGCAATCCTAATAAACAACATACACATCAGTTACAAGTAACACATGGTAAATGAAATGGGTACAATAGGATGGTTGCACGACTGTGCACACCCTTAATGTAATACTCTGTTAAAGCACCTTTTGATGTAATCACAGCATGCAGTCCTCTTGGGAAGAAGTCTATCAGCATGGCACATCTTGACTTGCCATTGTTTGCACACTCTCCCTTGAAATATGCCTCCAACTATGTCAGATTACATGGGCATCCCTTGTGCACTACCCTCTTTAGGTCACCCTGCATATATTCTATTGGACATAGGTATGGGCTCTGATCTGGCCAGTGCAGACAGTTGCCTGTGTTCTGGTGAATCCATCCTTTTTTTCGATCTAGATGTAAGGTTTGGGCCATTGTTGTGTAGAAAGGTGGAATTCCTCACAGTCCACAGCTAAGTGGCAGACACCAGAAGGATTGGAGCCACAAGGGACCAATGTTTGGAATTGTTCATACTCCCCTCTAAGTTGGCTAGAGCCCCATTTCCAGCTTGTAAACAGCAACCAAAAAGCAAGACACAGCCATCACCATGCTTCATCATGGGGTGGTGTTGTTCTGGTGATGTGCAGTGGTGTTATTGTGCCAAACGCACCTGTCAGAATTGTGGTCAAAGATTTCAGCCGTGGTCTCATATTACCATAACACATTGTCCCACTTGCTTTTTGGAGACCTGATGTATTGTTATCAGACTTTCACCAGACCTGGATATTGTTTGGTGTGAGGGACATCTGCCATCTTCCAACCCACCCTATAGGTAGGACATATGGTGACCATGGCAGATTGTTGTGATGTGTAGTACAAATCAAGTACTTGCCAGAAATTCCTGCTACTCTTTCACTGCTGATGTCTGCATCCTGGCAGCCTACCTAGCCAGTTTTGGTCTTGTATTCTCATAGACTTTGGTGGGATGTCCACTCCTTCACAATATCACTTTAGCCCCATATTTTCACCACATTTTGATGACTGTCTGCACTGTGTTCCATGTTATGTGCAATGCTGTGGAGATGTTGTGGTACCCTTCTCCAGGCTGATGCATCTCAAACTTGTGGCCCCTTAGCAGCTTCGTCATCTCTATGCAAACCATGGCTGCTGCTGTAGCAGGCAACTGGGTATATGTTATGATAATGGTTGGACAGCTAACTATTATTTGCTGTTGATCAAAGGGTCTCTGTATTTGATGGCAGGTGTGTACCCAATATGATATACTGCTGTAATCATATCAAAAGCTGCCTCAACACAGTAGTACCTTCAGCTTGTGAACACATATACTACTGTTATGTGTCATTATTGTTTCCATTACAGATTTGTTAGTATTACAATTAAATTGTACAAGTTATACTTCACAAGAAAGGTTTTCAGTATTTTGAACTTGTCTATTGTGCTCCCCTTTTTGTATATCACAAATACCTGGCATTCTAACAGGTGTTTACACCATTTGAATGTGCTATATACCACCAATTTATACCATATGATCCTAGTTGTGGGCCTTTGTCCCCCGTTTTGTCAGTCTTTGCCAATATGTCCTGCAATGACAGGTTGTGAGGTATGCTACAGATATGTGACATCTCCTGCAAGTAGGCCCCCGTGATGACCACCATGATGCAATGCAGTAAACACCACCAGTTGTAACAGTTGTGTGCATGGTCACATGCATTAACTTTAGCATGCCTGTGGTACTGGTGAGCCACAACAGGGAAATCCCATACTTACTGGCTTTAGGCTGCTGTCAGATGTGCAGACCAGAGGGACCTATGTAGTGGTGAGGGAGAGATATTGTCAGAAGTTTCACATTAGGCATTGGTACAAGATGAACACTACGTATCTGCACAGGTATAGTACACACTATCATATTCCACAATTTGCTGTCCTTCACCATAGATGTGCACTTGTGTGCATTACTACACCCAACATCCATTTTGCACTGACATATGCATCCAGAGACTCTACAGAAGACAGTTTAAATGCTACTTCATTACATTGATGTGCACTTTGGCCTTACCTGGATGCTCCTCGCCTCTTGCCTGGGTGCCACCCACCTTTACAATTGCTGTTTTCCATGTTTGGGTTTATGTGGGGGCTACACCAAGGTTGGAAAGGTGCCCCTCTTTTGCTGTATATGTGGGGCTTGTGTGGTTGGCCCCCCACCGGTAGCAGTGTGGTACCTCGCTACAGCAGCACCCTTTTGCCAGGCATCACATTTCAGGTCAGTTGCACTATGCCAGACCTGACTGTATGTCCATCCATGGTGGCCCAAGATGTTCACTGTGTGGATGATCTTTGGCCACAGGGCAGTCCAGTCCCACAGATTTATGCGGCTACAGCCAGAAAGGATGGCATACTTTAAGATTACAGCTTCTGTGATGGCTGCTGTCTCCTCATCAGTGCAAGTCAGTTGCCTTTGCAGGGCACCTGGAAGACGTAAACAGGGAAACACATCACAGGACCTCAGACATTGCCCAGAGTTCTTTACAGAGCCTGCACATGAATATGGACTATCATTAGCCACCATTTACAAACACAGCATACCTCTGTACCTGACAGCACTGTATGAACATGCATTGTACTCTTGGTCCTGATGTGTCATGTTCCCCCCAATAAGGGCCAATACAGTGCATAAACCACCATTCACCATTCACTTTTGTGTAGAGGAATGACAGTGGCTGTGTTCCTTGCAGATGGGATGTCAATGGTGCTCAGGCTTTGTTTGCATACATTGTGTAATGGAGCTGGAAGCATATGCCTGGGTTCATGTAGGATGCAGACAGGAATGTTATTAGGCCCCAAGGGGACCTACTTTTCTTAACTTTGATTAGGCAGTTTGCACCTGATCCAATATGATGAGGGGAGTGCTGCTTATGCTGCGCATATCCACCTATACTGATGGTGAGCTGGGGGGGGTGATGTTTGACCTATACCTGTCTGTAGCAGGTTGGCTGTAGCTATGGTGTGTGTGTATGTGCTGTGATTGACCACCAGTACAGGGAGGGCTGCGTTGTTTCATACATATCTGAAGATAGCCTTGTGATTACCACTAGTGGATCTATCCAATTTGTACTCACAGTTAGCCTTACAGTAATCCACCTGTGACCTAATGTGCTTATCAGACAAAGGCTGACATGCTGCCCAGTTGGTGCCTGCTCCTACTTTGCCCTTTACAGCCAATATAGCATCACACTATGTGCTCTGTGCATTGCTGCTGTCCAGCAAAGGGGTTTAATCTACTGTGGTGGAGACAGGTTTTACAAGTATGGTATTGCTGAGGCCATACAGCTATGTGGGTGGTCATATATCTGTTTGTATTAGGCATGGACACAAGGTCAGAACACAGTTGACCATCTCTTCAATTCAGCATAAAAGTCATGCTTATTATACTACCCATGCCTGTGTCTGGGCAATGCCACAACCAGTAGCTATAGAAGTGTACCTCTGTTGGCTGCACAGATACTAAGGTTACATACATGTTCAACATGTACAGTTTATTTACCTGATGGTTTGCATCCCATGTCAGTTGTTAAGAGGGAGCCAGGTACACTTACCCATACATACATGTGCACAGATAATACCTGTGCATACATTTCTGCTTTATGTGAGTATGGCACACTGTAATCACAGTCTTGCTGCTCAGTCAGTTATGTCAACCTGTTAGGGCAGGACTTCTGGAGGACACTGCACAGACATGGTGGGCTATGGGCCAACATTAGTGACACTTTCTTCATATTGCTGTAACACACACGTCATTCAATAGTGCAGTAGGTTTTGCATTCACAGACATACCCTGGAGGATGTCTGATGCTCATATGTCAGGAAGAGTGGAAAACAGCTAGGGATGTGGTAGTGAGAGTAGGAAGTGTTAATGTTGTGTGTATGACTGTATGCGGACAAAGCTAGCTAATATGCTGGACAGAGGAAAGGTGGATATATTGTGCATGCAAGAGACCAGATGGAAGGGGTGTACTGCTGTGTGTGTCAGAGTCAGGTACAAATAGTTCTATCATGTTTTGTATGGGAGGGGAACTGCTGTAGGGGTTAACTTGAAGGAATATTATGCCAAGAGTATTTGTGGAAGTGATAAGAGTGTCGGGTAGACTGATGTTTATGAGGCTGGGAATTAATGTAATGATGACAGTTGTTAGTGCATATGCTTTGCTAATTGTGTGTGTGATGGATGAGACAAATGTACTTTGTTGTGGTTCGATTAGGTGGTGATGATTGTACCCAAGGGTGAGAGAGTGGTGATTGGAGCAGATTTCAATGGGCATGTTGTTGAGGGGACAGGGGAGGTGCAAACGTGATGGGGAGGTATGGTGTTAAGCAATGGATTGCAGAAGGTGAGATGGTGGTGGAGTTTGCAACAGAGGTTAGACATGGCTGTGGTGAATACATCATTTTTCAGGACTGAGAGGCATAGTGTGACATTAAAGAGTGGTGGCAGGTGCACACAGGTGGATTCCCTCTGCAAGGGGATTGGCAACTCTAAAGTGGTGAGAGGGGAAAGTGTATTTAGGCAGCATGGAATGTTGGTCTGTGGGATGATGTTGGTGATCAAGAAGAGGAGGAGGGTGTGAGGGCAGCACCACAGATTAAATGGTGGATACTGAGAAAGGATAATTGTGAGGCTCATTTCAGGGAAGAGTTAAGACAGGCATTGGGTGGCTTTGCAGACTTAGCAAACATCTAGGTAACTACATCCAAGCTAGTAAAGAAGATGAGTAGAATGGGCTTTGGTGTGACATCTGCACAGAGGAAAGAGGACATGGAGACCTGGTGGTGGCATGAGGAAGGACAGAGGAGTATACAGGGAAA
The DNA here is from genome assembly GCF_019279795.1 of Protopterus annectens. Lineage (NCBI taxonomy): Eukaryota > Metazoa > Chordata > Ceratodontiformes > Protopteridae > Protopterus > Protopterus annectens. Next base: position 1,771,134,622 of record NC_056726.1, on the reverse strand, counting down.
TAATTTGGCCAAGGGGAAGTGGGATTGTCACACACATGAAGAAAGTAGATACGTGTATAGGGAGATGGAGTGCATGGCTAAAAGTGTGGTGGCAAAGGCTGAAGATGGGGCATCTGAAGGATAGTATGTAAGGTTTGACTCCAAGGATGGAGAATCAGACCTGTACCAATTGGCTAGACAGAGGCACATAGCTAGGAAGGATGTGCAGCACATAAGGCTGATAAAGGATAATGGTGGAAGTGTACTCACTAGCGAGGAGAGTGTGATGACCAGGTGGAAACAGTACATTGATGGGCTGTTGAATGAAGAGAATGAGTGAGTGAGAAGGGTCGATGATGTGGGTATGGTGAATCAGGATGTGCAACAGATTATCAAAGGGAATGCAAAGATAGGTATGAGGAGATTTAAGAATGGAAAGGTTATTGGTCCAGATGATATCCCTGTGGAAGCATGGATGTGTTTAGGACAGATGGCAGTGGTCTTTTTACCCGGATTGTTTACTGTAATATAGGAAAGTGAGAGGATGCGTGCATAGTGGATGAAATGTGTTTGGGTACTGAATATGAGAATAAGGGTGGTATGCAGAGCTGTAGTAACTACAGGGGGATAACACTGATCAGTCACTGCATGAGATAATGGTAAAAGGTTGTGGAAGCTAGGCTAAGAAGTAAGGTGAGGATTACTGATCAGCAGCATGGTTTCATGCCAGGATAGAGCAGTACAGATGCAATGTTTTCTCTGAGGGTGTTGATGGGGACATACAGAGAAGGTCGGACGTACCTGCATGTTGCCTTTGTGGACTTACAGACAGCATATGCCAGGATGCCTAGAGAGGAGTTTTGATATTGTATGAGGTGGTCAGGAGTGGTGAAGGAATCCATAAGAATGTGACAGGATATGTACAAAGCTAGTGTGACAGCAGTGAGTTCGGCATTGAGAGTGACAGGTGTGTTTTAGGTGGAGGTGGGACTATATCAGGGATCACCTACGAGCCCTTTCTTATTTGCAGTGGTGAGAGGCAGGTTGACAGACATGATCAGAGAGGAGTCCCCCTAGACTGTGCTGGTTGCCGATGACATTGTTGTCTGTAGTGAGAGTTGGGAACAGGTTGAGGAGACCCTAGAGAGGTGGAGACATGGTCTAGAGGGGGAGGACTGATGGTCAGCAGGACTAAGACAGAATATATGTGTGTGAATGGGAGGGAGGATGGAGAAATGGTAAGGATGCAGGGAGTACAGTTTGCAAAGGTGGAGGGGTGTAAATACTTGGAAACAACAGCTCAGAGTAATGGCGCATGTGGGGGAGAGTTGATGACATGGGTACGAGCAGGATGTGGGTGTTTGGAAGATTGTGATGTGTGATTTGTGACAGACAAGTACCATTAAGAGTGATGGGGAGGTCTACAAGAGGTTAGTGAGACCAGCTATGTTATATGGGTTGGAGACATTGGCACTGAAAAAAGAGGCACAAGTCAGAGCTGGACATAGCTGACTTACTAATGGTATGTTTGCACTAGGTATGTCCTAGCAGTGTCACTGTCGATAGTGTGCAACACACACTCTAGTAGTGGTCATATGTGAACCATTCTTTCTTGGGGTGACTCAGTGCCCTGGGCTGTGTTCTATGTCACTGCAGACAGACACAGTTTCTATGGCCATAGGTTCTGCTCAGCAATATATCAGTACAGCATGTGTTGATGAGACATAATATTGTTTGAACTTCCCATTTTCTATGTTTACAGGCCCCCTACTACATTCCATTACAGGATTAATTGTGTGTGTGTGTGTGTGTGTGTGTGTGTGTGTGTGCGTGCGTGCGTGCGTGTGTGTGTGTGTGTGTGTGTGTGTGTGTGTGTGTGTGTGTGTGTGTGTGTGTGTGTGTGTGTGTGTCTCTCTCTCTCTCTGACAGATTTAGGATATACATCTGCTTTGTATAGGCAGCATCTTGACTTTAGTAGGTAATGCTCATGAGCAGCTAATGGCCAGTGCACCATTTGGAGTCCCCAACTTGCTAATTGCCTGTGGAACACCTGCAGTGTCATTTCCATACCCAATAGCACAGAAACACACTATTATAACTGAGTACTTCATGTGGACTTTGCCCCTTATCCTTGCCTGGTAAGAGTACTTTATGGAGGTGTGTGACGAACAGCATCACAGAGTTTAGTTGGGAATACCTCTTACAACCAACACTGTGGAGACATCCCAATAAACAGGGGGTGAATGTTCCAGACATGGAGGCAGAATGTAAGAATTGCTGTTATACAGTTGAACTAATGCTAGTTAGACAGGGCTGTGTGGATATTGTTGCTCTGCATGAATGTAATTCAGATAGTGTTATGTGGTTGACGAAACCTCCAAATGTAGGGCTATCCGCAGACTGGCCAGAGTTTGGACTCTGATGCGTGGTGTGCTATTCAAATATTTTTTTTTGGGCCTTGAAAATGCAGTAGCATACTCTGAGGATTGCAGTCAGTAAATGGTTATTTCCATGTGTGTTTCTGATTTTATATCCCTTAGAACAGATATGTTACAACAACCCTGTTACTCCAGCAACTTCCTCAGTTTATGACAACAAAATGTCAATAATGCTCATGTGTTTGGGCCTCTGCCCTCAAATATTTACGGCTTTTTCCAGATGTCATGCTGTAAGTGGTGTATAGGTGTAGTATATCATTATACAGTGACTTCATTCCAGATATCAACCCAGTGATGTATCACTGCCAGACATGTTACGTGTAGAAGGCCTTATATATGAGGACGAAGCCTAGACATTCTGTGGGACTCTATAGAGTTGAGAGGACTGTGTATTTCTTGAAATTGTTGACAGACTGTCAGGATTGTGTGGCAGCGTATTGTGAATGTGTTATTTGGCCTGTGTAGGGGAGTATATGTAAGTGTTGAGGATCCTTTTCCATCTGACATTGCATGCTACTCCAGCTTCTGGTGCTCTATCTGCTGTATATGTTTGTAGGGGCAGAGTGAGACATGTCCCATACCACAATCAGGCATCAGACTACACTGTGAATTGGGCCAGTATATATAGGGGTAGTGTGTGAGTGGCAAACATGCTGCTAATTTTGTTCACACATTCCATATACTCTACTGTTCGTGTGGCTTACCAGTATGTCACTTTCATGGTGGTGAGATTGGTTCTGGGTATGCACTTTCACGCTGGCCAGTATCAAGGTGCAGGTACTCCATGACTATCGAAGCCAACCATCAACCAAAAAAGCAAAAATCAATAAAAAATATTTATACTTGAACAGCAAAAGAACTTTATTCCATGGGTTGTTAGTGCTTTCACGTCTACTCTGGACGCTTCTTCAGACTTTAATAAAACACTTCATCACTTCTGTATTTAAACACTTATCAATTAAACAGTTAACCAATGAAAGCCTTTGTACGAATACATAACTATAAAAAGTCAGAAACTTATAAATAGATAAAAAGTCAGAAACTTATATTGTGAAAATTAAAACTTCAAAATTCAACATTGACATTAAAATGGATGTAGTACAGATTATAACTGTTATTAACATTTCAGATGGCAAATAGCATATAAATATTTAAAAATACAAGAGCATATAAAAACAGCATGTAATAAAAACATTTCAAGTGTATGAAACTACTGAAAAACTTCTAAAAATACATATTCCTACTAACACCAAAAAACATGAAAAAGTCAAAGGTATAGCAATAAATAACTGATAATGCTTAAGATGACGACTGACTAGAAAGGGTTTCAAAGTAACCCTCTCATTGAGGCCATGTCCTTCATCTGCTTTCATTCATGTGGTATGTATCAATTCAATAACTAAGAACTCAAAGGTGTGTGTGGTGCCTTGCGATAGAACATGCCTAGCCAGTGCGTTCCTGTCATTCTCCCTGTTGATCGCATATAAATGCTCTCTAACCCTTTCCCTCAACGTTCTATTTGTCATACCAACATAGAAAGCCTGTCATTTGGTGCAGATGGCTAAATAAACTATGTTCCTTGTCCTACAGTCTGCATAATGATCGAATTTATATAGCACACCTGTGTCCGGGTGCCTAAAGTTATTCCTGCCCAGTATGTATTTGCACTGATTGCAACTGCGACATGGAAAGGTACCCATTCTAACAGTAAGTGGTTGATCTTGAAGTCGTCCTTCATAACATAACATGTTCCTTAAAGATCTAGTATTCTTGTAGGAAAAACTGGGGTGAGGACCTACAAGTGCTCTGAGCCTATCATCCAACTGTAGGATACCCCAGTTCTTTCTAATGACATTAGTAATACTCTTGTTCTTGTTGGTATATGAAAGTACCATCCTTTTTTTACTTCTAATAAATGGCCTGCTGGTGCAAAGCATGAAGGTTTCCTAAAATTATTAATTACTATATCCCTTGTCTCAGTGTTATCATTATCATAAAATAAATCAAGTGCTAACCCCCTAGTAAAAAGTTTTAATTGTACTATCAACTCACTAATGTCTATCCCTTGTGAAGGCACAAATGATAGACCTCTGCTAACACTTTCATTTCAGCATCAGTCAACTCATGGCTAGATAAATTAATTACCAGTTCATTGGAGTTTTCTTCCACATTCTCTTCTGTATTATAAATGTTTTGTGGACGATGTGTTTTTTGTTTGGAGTGGTGATGTTACTATCTTAGATGAGTTTTTAAGTTACATCAAGAACACCACATCTTTTCTTAGGCTGACTGGGGAGAGATCATGTCACCAGATTGACTTCTTAGATGTTAACATCAGGAAGCATTACGGGTATTTCACTACCAACATTTACAGGAAACCCTGTAGAAAGAACACATACTTACATCGTGATAGTATGCACCCTCCCCACATGCACAAGAACATTGTTAAGAATCAAGCAGCACGCTGTTCACGCCTAACAAGCGATGATTCAGCATATAGGAATGTATTGATAGGCTTAGATGCTGACTTTAAATCAAGGGGTTACCATGACAATGATTTGATAGTCCTACAACAAACAGAATGCAATGAAGAAACAAGACCCTACATTAGGATAGCAACTAGTGAACAGGTGGAACAAAGCAGGCCATTTATTAGAAGTAAAAAGAGGATGGTACTTTCATATACCAACAAGAACAAGAGTATTACTAATGTCATTAGAAAGAACTGGGGTATCCTACAGTTGGATGATAGGCTTAGAGCACTTGTAGGTCCTTACCCCAGTTTTTCCTACAAGAATACTAGATCTTTAAGGAACATGTTATGTTATGAAAGGCGACTTCACGATCAACCACTTACTGTTAGAGTAGGTACCTTTCCATGTCGCAGTTGCAATCAGTGCAAATACATACGGGGCAGGAATAACTTTAGGCACCCGGACACAGGTGTGCTGTATAAATTCGATCATTATGCAGACTGTAGGACAAGGAACATAATTTATTTAGCCATCTGCACCAAATGCCAGGCTTTCTATGTCTGTATGAGAATAGAACGTTGAGGGAAAGGGTTAGAGAGCATTTATATGCAATCAACAGGGAGAATGACAGGAATGCACTGGCTAGACATGTTCTATCACAAGGCACCACACACACCTTTGAGTTCTTAGTTATTGAATTGATACACACCACATTGAGATTAGGCAATGTATGTAACTTCACTGAAAGGGAAGAATGTAAATGGATCATCAGAATGAAAGCAGATGAAGGACATGGCCTCAATGAGAGGGTTACTTTGAAACCCTTTCTAGTCAGTCGTCATCTTAAGCATTAGCAGTTATTTATTGCTATACCTTTGACTTTTTCATGTTTCTTGGTGTTAGTAGGAATATGTATTTTTAGAAGTTTTTCAGTAGTTTCATACACTTGAAATGTTTTTATTACATGCTGTTTTATATGCTCTTGTATTTTTAAATATTTATATGCTATTTGCCATCTGAAATGTTAATAACAGTTATAATCTATTACTACATCCGTTTTAATGTCAATGTTGAATTTTGAAGTTTTAATTTTCACAATATAAGTTTCTGACTTTTATCTATTTAGAAGTTTCTGACTTTTTATAGTTATGTATTCGTACAAAGGCTTTCATTGGTTAACTGTTTAATTGATAAGTGTTTAAATACAGAAGTGATGAAGTGTTTTATTAAAGTCTGAAGAAGCGTCCAGAGTAGACGGAAAGCTTAACAACCCATGGAATAAAGTTCTTTGCTGTTCAAGTATAAACATTTTTTATTGATTTTTGCTTTTTTGGTTGATGGTTGGCTTCGATAGTCGTGGAGTACCTGCACCTTGATATTGACATTTTTTCATTTGGGGACATAGCAGGTACCTTACCCTGAGAGATCTCTGTTTATTTATCACTTTCACGCTGGTGTCTGTCGGTCAGTGCTTTTACATCCCTGTAGTGCCTGATATATTTGCGATTGCATGTGTATTCCCCCATAGCAAAATTGGGTTTGTGCTGTGTCAGTCTGCCTGTAGTTTACATAGTACTCGGTGACATGCCTAGCAGATCAGTGTAGTTTCCCTACTGTGATGTTATATCCCAATATTTATCAGATGTACTGTTACCTGGCACCCATATGTGTTGTGTATGTCTGACACATCAGTGGGATAATGTGAAGATGTATGTCTGTGAATAGTGGGGAGTAATTTGGTTTTGGACTTGGCCTACTCCTGTCATTATCTGGTACAACAGACAGGAGGGTGTTACTGTATCAACTGTGTCACCTTATCTGCTACAGTATTTGGGATATGTTCCCAGTTTTATGGCTTCACCCCCAACCCTGGTCCAGATTTGTTGCAGTAAGGAGTTTTGAGCATACCTCTCGATTGGCCAGATTGTTTCAGACTGTCCAGGTTTATTGCTCACATGTATGTTCTGTTCCACAGAATCATTATTTTCATTTCTGTGGTAAATCACTGTGATGATGTGAGGATTTCTGTCTGTAAATAATGACATACATTTCAGTTTCAGAACTCACATCCTTCTGGACATGTATGCTGACATGAACCCTGTTACTGTAGGAACATTCTACATTTATAACTGCAGTATGTACATTATGTCCCTGTTGTTGGACCATTGCCCCCCCATTTTGACAGCCTTTGTCCAGGATTATTGCACTAATAAGTGTAGATGTATGGTGCTGGGTATGACTCCACTACGTGTTATGGGCATATTTATATATATATATATATATATATATATATATATATATATATATTTATAAATATATATATATATATATATATATTTATAAATATATGTGTGTGTGGGAACATTTTATAATCTCAAAATACTAAAATGTCGAATTTCAGTATCTCGGGACTATAAAGCCGAATGTTTACAATAGTGAAAATTCATAATCACAAATTCGAATAGCTCAAATTCGTGGTTATGGCCTTACGCTACGTAATGTCTGAGGTTGTGTGTTGATGGTGCGTGGTGCCATGTGTAGATCTAGGTGTTATGTCAGGTAAGTGAGTGTTTTGTAAGGGTTTTGGGTGGGAGTTAGAGTGTATTTGAGTGTGATGATATGTTTGATGTGTGTGTGAGGGACTGGAGAATGTGCCTGTGTGAGTTTGCTTTTGTTTCCTGTTTGTGCAACCTCGCAGTTATACATGGGGGGAGCAGGGGGGATTGCCAGCCTGCTTATGTGTGTATGAGTTGTGTATGTGTGTAGTTTTGTTTGTTTATTTTGTGATGTGGGTGTTGTGGTGTATGTATGGTGTGGTGTGTGCGATTTGCTCTGTGTTTAGAATTTTGCAGTTTTGGGCTCAGGGTTTTGCTGTTTCGGTGTTTTGTGGATTAAGTTTCATGGTCTCTAGATACTGAAATTCGATATTTCAGTATATATATATATATATATATATATATATATATATGTATATATATATATATAGATATATATATATGTATATATATACACATATATATATACATATATATATATATATATATATATATATATATATATATATAATGATATATATATATATATATATATATATATATATATATATAAATATATATTTATATTTTCCTTTTTTGGTATTTATACATATGTATATATTCTATATATATTTATTTTATATGTATAGCTGCATATATGTGATGTATATACTTTTTAATATTTATCTATCACCATTCACATCTATATGTGTATATGTATATATACTAAACCTGACTGATTACACAGTGTTTGTTCCCTACTATTCTTTACTTGTACTGAATGGTATATTTTAAAAAACAGCATTCATTGTTACATCTCAGATGATGTAGTGATAAATTGCTCTGACTATGGTGTACAGTGTCTTTGGGTCAAGACTTGCCAGGGCTGATTATTTTGTTGCTGGGAAGAACAGTGGCTGATGCAGACCAGGTGAATAAGACAGTTTTAAGCAGTTGTAAGCGGGTTTGTGCAGGTTTGCATGAAGCTAAGTGACACTTACATATGGTTAAACGGGAAGCTGCTTAATCTTTGTTGGCATCGCTTAGCATAGCACAAACATGCTTACTGCCCTTACTTCTGCTTTCTGTTGCTTACTCCCACTTACACTCGTACTGTTGTGTCTTTCAACTTTTCCCAGTTAGGGATCACCACAGCGGAACTCCGGTATGCTAATGATTGGCAGTGGATTTTTATGGTGCTGAGTTGTCAGTCCGACACCCAACCTTCAAGGAAGGGACATCCGTTCAGGCTCACACCTACCTGCATGTCTTTAAATGTCACTCAACTGCTAATTTCTTTAAAAGAAAAGAAAAAAAGGGTGATAGGAATGTGGCGAAAAAGGGAAAAACAATATGAAAGATAGCTAGGGATGTGCAGGATGGGTGTAGGGAAGGTCCATAGCTGTGCATTTCTGATACAGCAACAACTGTGCATTTCTACACAATTCGGAGGTGTATTTGGACACTCAAACCCCTGAGACTGGGGTGAGGACAACAGTAATGTGTTGTTAAGCCAATTAGACTAGATTACTTGCATCCAATGGACATGTGTGCGAAATGGACAGCTATGTATGGGGCAAAATTTTTTGGGGGAACAGATTGATCTTTTTTTTTTAAGGTGGGAATGGGATGTTGGGGAAGGATAATAGGTATATTTGGTGAGGTAAGTTGGGTAGGAAGACAGACAAGACAGACAATACAGCAGACAGGGGTGGTATATGAAACATGTCGGGGGTAAACACCTTGGATGAGAAGGGTGGTTGGGAATTAGGGGAATTAGATGCCCATGAGCCACCAAATGGATGCAGTGGGACTGAGGTCCCCACCCACTGGCAATCACCACTGTATCTTTATGGCCCCAAAGTTGTCTGTGCTGGGGGCTGAGCAGTAGGTTCAGGCCGACTCTCAAGATTTGCCACGCGGCTGTCAAGCTGGCATAGCTGATCTCCAAACTCCTTTTGAAGCTCACTACACACCAATTCCCGGACCTGACTTTGGGTGATTGTGTCTTGTCAGCACCCACTCTGAGGGGGGGACTGGCCCCATCCCCTGATGTTGTTCTACCTAAAGGTGGTGCAGGACCAGCTGACGAGGAGGTCCCGAGTTGGGACCCAGATGCGCTGGGGCCCGGTGTCATGGCCAGTTGAGGAGGGACAGGTGGATCTGCAGGGATCGGCCTTGCAAGACGTCCTATGGTGTTGCAGTTTTATAAGATATGTTGGTAAGTCATGATTCCAGGATTAGTTACAGTAGAATGCATAGGTATTCCCATTAACCCAAAACAAGAGATTTGGAACAGTTGCATAGCAAACAGAACGCATGCATATATGGAACCACAGCGGGCATTATAACGGCATGCAGGTTACATTGATAGCAACAGGCAACCACTGATAGTATCTGAACAGGGAACATTAATAGTCAAACGTTTAAATATTTGTAGAACAATAGGACACATGTCCCAACAGTAGGTTTGGTGAATAACATATCCATTGATTTATGTGTTTAGATTATTGGTGCAGATAGGGTGTGGGAGAGAGAGAGAGAGAGATGTCAATTAATAACTGTATAGGCTTTAATTGCTTACAACTTTAATGATCATTGCTCTACTCAATACACTCCAGGTATGACCTCACTTTACATTGGTCTATGGTGTTGGTTTGGACAGTGGTATGTTTGTACACAGCATATAATTAAAGCCTCCTTACAGCTAATTTATACCTTTTCTTACCTGGCAGACCTTTGGAGGAAATTTCTATTAACACTACCTGACAGTTTCTACATATATTCACATAGTTAGGGGTACGTATGTGCACTCATACCATGTGTGTGCGTGTGTGTGTGTGTGTGTGTGTGTGTGTGTGTGTGTGTGTGTGTGTGTGTGTGTGTGTGTGTGTGTGTACTACTGCCATACTCTGCCTTGATTTCAGTCACCCTGGGTGTTGGCAGCAGTGACCACTAGCTGTGACAGCGTGACACTTGATGGACATTTCTTGAAGGAGACTACTTGGTGTTTATATTTATCTTGCTGGCATTTGCAGCCTTGGGGTTTTACACAGTGTATAAGTACAACCTTCTTACAGCTAAGATATGCCTTTTCCTACCTGGCAGACCTGTGGAGGAAATTTGTGTTAACACTACCTGACTGTTTCTACACATATTTAAATATTTCTGGGTGAAATTGTGCATACAGCTTACTACCACTCCTGGGATTCGAACCGAAAACACATCAAAGTTTGTGTTTCATCAGAATGCGTTATTGAGAAACTGCTGTCTTTTGTTTGAATGTTTTCTGCCTAATACTGTCTTGGCTGTATAATCTGACCTTGTAATTCTGATATTCATGTATGGCAGATAGTTCTTATACTGTGTATTTATACTTTGACATAACACAGTCTGGAAAACACTGGTTAACACAACATTACTATTCAGGTATCAGATCTTGGTGCATGGAACATTTCATATAGTCAATCTCCTGTTTAAAAAATAGACAGTCTTTGTCAGATAAGCTTTAATTATTTAATGCTTTCAGAGCTATACTTGCTGTGCAAAAACTGTACACATTTCAATTCATACTACCACATATCAAATTAAACACAAACAGTCTGGGGTTTTGACTTTTATTGACAGGTACTGGCACTTTTATTGATATATACCCTGTACATCACTATTACTCTGCTAATGTCTCATTTATTCAGTACAAACCTTACCTATTTTTAAATACTGACAGGTGACATTCTACTCTTCTCTATTTATTTGCCTTGAATACTACAAGCTAGATTTGTACTCACCAGCATCTTGATGCAGCCTTATCAGCCTGCTGGCATGGGCATCGATGTTCACGGCCCTCTCATCTTCAGCTGTACAGGCGATAGAGAAGCATTTATGCATACCTATTCATCACATACAAAAGCTGGACTTTGGAATGCACTTATCGATACTGATACTTACACACGTCTGGGACATTCCAAGCCCCTGCATCTTGGACCCACTGGTCCAAGAGTTCACTCTTCCTATGCTTCAAGTCAGCAAAGTTGTGCTGGACCTGCTCATCAATCTGAGGGATGCAAGTTCCACTGGCTAGATCACATGTGAGATGGTCCCAGGTCTCCGCTTTGTATTGGGAGCCCTGGTACTGGTCTTGCAGCAATCTCCCTTCAAGGTATTTTACTAGGAGTCCAACCATAACCCTGGACTCCTGAATACCCAGCACTGTGCCCAAAAGTGTATACCCTCACTGATGCCTGCCACAGTGCGTGCAGTGATGAGCAACAACTGGTTATGGGCTGTATTCCCGCCTTTGAGGTTTAAATAGGGCTGATTCCCATACTTTGTCATGATTGGATGATTTTGAATATGCTGAGCTAAGCTAAGTGACAAGTAAACACACTTAGTAAAGTTAAGCATTGCTTAAATGAGTAGATGCTAAGCACTGCTTACCAATGAGCAAATCTGCTTAACTATGCTAATTCTTGCTCAGCATACACATTTAAGCAATGCTTACTCCAGCTAAGCATAGCTGAGCAGAATTTAGCATTGTTCAGCTTCCATTTTATGGACTGTCTGGATTGCGGTTTTGATTCCTTCTTAATGACATATTATGATATGTATGCTTCCCTACCATAACATCCCCTATGTGCTTTCCTTGCATTATATTCTTTTGTGGTTATAATGTATGTGTTTATATGGAGGTTTCACATCTGTGCTTCATTGACACCTCACATTTGGACCTACTACACTACCCTGGTTACGAAATATATATTATTCACTACCTATTTATAAAAAAAGATACTTTTAGTGCTGTTTTCACATATACAAGATGAATGGACTGCATTGGGGCTCAAACTGTGAACAACTGCATGCTAAGCGAATGTTCTAACCACTACACTGTTTCTCTTTGGCTATTTTGGCCGTATGTTTCTATTTAGCTTCTTCAGATATTTACGCTATGCTATACACCACTGTGTGGCGTGCACACCCGCTCAGCTGTGATTAACCTTTATTGAGGATGGAAAAAAAATAGAAATGTGTTTTATTTTTATTTACATTTGGGGAATGCACATTGCTTTCTGCCCCTTAGGGCAGGACATCTATGCAACTACATCATACAGGGGGCATTATTTTACATATTCCTCTCAGGAACATGCTTGCTTATTTGGTATGCCAGCATGTACACTGGCATACCATTCTTCAATATTATCTGTGCTGGACCATTGCGGGGGGCTGTGCTTATGTTTGTATTTGAACCATGCCTCTCAATCTCTTAGAACAAAAATCTAGACAAAGGCTAACATGACAGGGGAAAATAAGGACAGATTTTAAATATTTCCTCTTACAAACTTAGACACAGTTGATGAAATAATAGGTTTTGCATTAGCATGCATTTTCTGGTTGATGTGGAGTCTTATACTACAATGTTAGGGGGAGCACAACAAAACTTTGCGGCAAAAATCTGGACATTCTGCGAAAATCTTTACAGTTGAGAGGTATGTATGTGTGCATTTGAACACATTTCCTGCTTCTGCAGGATGCAGAAGTGCTGTACGGCACTTTAGCAATACAGGGGGTGTGTTACAGAAGTTGTGAAACACCCTCTGTATTGCTTTCCTCTGGCCATTTTTATTTCAGTGTTCGCGGATACCGAAATGATCTATTTTACATTTCAGTGTCCGCGGACGCTGAAATACTGGCATATAATTAGAGCTAAGCTCTAATATTATGCCAGTACAGCATAGAAAGTGCCATATGGCACTTTCAGAGTGCAGCGGGAGTGTTTAGTGTCCATGCACTGCTCGAACACACCTCTTGCACTCATACACCAATTGTATCAGTGTAGAAAATACAGCAGTGAATCTTTATGCATACGCAAGGCGCGCTGCTGTCCTACATGGACACGAACCTCTCCATGCAGGAATAGCAATATTCCTGCTTGGAGTTTCATGAATCCTGGGGTTCATCTAGATGAGTTTAAAGGTGTATAAGGGTTATGTGCTCAGGAAGTATAAGGTAGAAAGCTATAGACATTATTTACAAAAAGGTGGGAGGGTGGCCTCATGGTTAAGGTGTTTGCCTTACAAACACAAGGTACAGGGTTTGAATCTCACAGGGGATACTTGGCTAGGCTTAAAATGGCTCACAAGGGCAGTTAGCCTAGAACTAACCTATGAACCTATGTTAAGATATTATTCAGTGAAAGGTGGAAGTCTGAAATCCTTGAAGAAACTATGCTTTCAGTTTTGTTTCTAAAATCAGTTGCAATTGACCTATGAAAATATTGCATCCCTGATATTCACTGTGGGCAGAATGTGTGTTGCATACCTCAGATGTGAAGTACTGCATCCAAACAGGAATTTCTGTACTGCCTCTTATCTGTTACAATATCAAAAACTACAACATTTCTGATATGATTAGTGTAGCAATATAGCTTTTGCAATGCTCTTAAACTCTTGAGACATCATGACAGTTTGTTCTATACCCAAATTAAGTAAACAACACAACAGAAAATATTCTTTGGAAGTTCTTACTCAGATCTCTAAGCCGCAGTGATATTTTTTCTTTAGAGAAAATGTGCCTCACTTATATAAAGTGTAACACCCTGATTAAACCTATCAACCTTAGTAAACTTAAATTCAGTATACCAAAATAAATGTGAAATGAAAAAAAAATCACCTGTGCAAGTGTTGGTTTCAATTTCAGCTAAGTGTATACTCTGAGAAAAGAAAACTAAATTCAAAAACAAGAAACATCCTGTGATTCTTTTAGGACTTTCCATAGTGTTTAAATTCAGATATCATGCAAAAACTTTGAGAACCTGAGTTAATAGGAATTTCATAATGGCAAGTAATGCTGGGTAAACTTAATACATTTACTTTTTTGGTATCAAAACAAAGAGACAATCCCCTGGAGTCAACAAACTCCATGCAAGAATAACATTATTCTTGTACAGAGTGGTTCATGTCTGTTTAGCACAGGAGCATGTCTTGAATATTCATGAAGGTGTGCTGCTGTACTTTCTATAAACTGCGAACGAGTGCAGGGGGTGTGTCCAAGTAGTAGTGCACAGACATTGAACATGCCCCCTGCCCTCAGAAAGTGCTGTACGGCACTTTCTAAGCCAACCTGGCATAATATTAGAGATTTACTCTAATATTATGCCAGCATTTCAGTATCTGCGGACACTGAAATGCGATAATGATCATTTTAGTGTCCGTGGACACTGAAATAAACATCAACATGAAGAAAGCAATGCAACGGGGAGGGTGACAGGTTCTGTGACACACCTCCTGTATTGCTAACATGCCGTACAACACTTCTGCCACCTGCTAAAGCAGGAATTGTGTGGAAATGCACACATAAGGGAATAATTCCCCAAAAGGGACAAAACACACATATAGACCTCACAAACATAGAAAGTTGATAGAGAACAGGTCATGCATTAGCATGAATTACAGGCGGGGTAGAAGTCTGAAAGCAAATGTATGCAAATATTCCCTTGCAGCAGTGCATGTTGACAAAGGCATAAATGATGGGGGGAATAAATAATAAATTAGGGACATGCCTGAAAACTGCCCTCACCCACTTAGAAAGTTGATAGAAAACAGGATATGCATTAGCAGGAGTCTGTGAAGGATAGAAGCCTGAAAGCCAAATGAATGCCATTATTTCATGATTGCAGTCCTCAATGAGTTGTCAGAACACCAGAAGACTCACTTATATAACATAATAATATAATAATAATATAAACTTTTTTTTCAAGCCTAAGGAATGTTTAAGCATAGCTAAGTGGGTGTGTGCATTATGACTGTCTGCTTAGCATAGCTTAAACATCCCCTAGGAGATAAACGGAAATACACAGGAGAAATTTGCAATGTGAGATAGTGTAGTGATTATAGTCCTGGCTTTAAATGCAGGTGTATATGGTTCAAGTACCAAAACAGGCAACTTATTTTTCTATGGAAAAGTAGTGTTAAAATTATTTTTGTAAACTTAAATTATGTAGCAACTGTCTTTTGTCAACCAGGGTAGTGTAGCAGGACTAAAAGTGAGATGTTAGTCTAGAAAAGATGTGAAACCCCCATATAAACACAAGTTTCCCATACAGTACAGTCACACAAGAATATAATTTAATGAAAGCACATAGGGGGATGTCATGGACGGTAAACATAAAATTATAATATGTCAGTAATGATGAATCAATCCCACAATCCTGATATTTAATAAAATGAAATATGAGCAATGCTAAGTAGTGCTCGGCTATGCTAACCTGGTGTAGGCATTGCTTAAATGTAAATGCTAAGCAATGAGTAGCTTAGCTAAGTGGATTTGTGCATTGGTAAGCAGTGCTCAACATCTAACCCTTTAAGCACTACCAACCTTAGCTAAGTGGGTTTGCCTGTCACTTAGCTTAGCTCAGCATATTCAAAATGATCCAATGACAGCAAAGGGTGGGAATTTGGCTCTATTTAAACCTCACAGGTGGGAATACAGCCATAACCAGTTGTAGCTCATCCTTGCAGGTACTATGGCTGGCATAGGAGAAGGTTCGCGCTTTTGGGCACAACACTTTGGCATTCAGGAGTCCAGGGTCATGGCTGGCCTCCTAGTGAAAAAACATGAGGAGAAACTGCTGCAGGGCCAGTACCAGGGCTCTCAGTACAAAGCAGAGACCTGGAGCAATCTAGCATGTGATCTCATCAGTTCTACTGGCAGCCCTAAAACTGGTGAGCAGGTCTGGCACCATTTTGTTGACCTCAAGTGTAGGAAGATGGATCTCTTGGACCAGTGGACCCAAGATTCATGGGCATAGAATGTCCCAGAAGTGTATAAGTATCAGTATCAATTAGTGTTCAACAAAATCCAGCCTGTGTATGTGATTGATAGGTATGCATAAATGTTTCATCTCCTGTACACCTACATATGAGAGGGCTGTGAACATAGATGCCCATGCAAGCAGATTGCTAAGGCTGCACTGGAAGGCTGGTGAGTACAAATCTATCTTGCAGTATTGAGGACAAATAAATAGAAAGGAGTAGAATGTCAACTGCCATTAGATTAAAATGTGTATAGTGTGTAATGCATTAATGAGATGTTAGCACAGTAATACTGATGTACAGGATATCTGTCAATAAAAGTGCCAGTACCCTTCAATAAAACTAAAAACCCCAGACTGTTGTATTTATTTTGGTAGGTGGTATGAATCTAAATGTGTGCAGGTTCTGCACAGCAACTATGACTCTGACAGCATGAATTAATGGAGGCTCATCTGACAAAGATTGTGGAACTGTAAAACAGGAGATCAATTATATGACATGTTCCATGCACCAAGATCTGATCCCTGAATAATAATCTGTAAACTAGCATACTGTATCCCCTACAGCAGTGCTTAGTGTTAACCACTGCTTTCCAGATTGTTATATGTCAAAGTATTAACACAGTACAAGAACTATCTGCCATGCATGAATGTCAGAATTACAAGTTCAGATTGTCCGAACAAGAGAGTATTAGGCAGAAAACAGTCTAGCAACCGACTAGATTTCCTCAATGCCTCATTTTGTTTAAACACAGTCTTATTGTACCTTTTTGCTCAAACAGGCATGTTTCAAAAACCGGGAGTGGTAGTAAGCTGTATGCATAAATTTACCCAAGAGTATGTAAATATGTGTAGAAAGAGTCAGGTAGTGTTAACAGAAATTTCCTCCATAGGTCTGCATAGTAAGGAAATGTTTCTATTAGCTGTAAGAAGGCTGTACTAATGTACTATGTACAACACTTCCACTGTCCAACCCGAAGGCTGCAAATGACAGCAAGATAAGTACATACACCAAGTGGTTTCACCTGATAAATATCCTTCAAGTATCACACTGTCACAGCTAGTGGTCACCGCTGCCAATACCCAGGGTGACAGATAGAAATCCAGATGGAGTATGGCAGTAGCACACACACACACACACACACACACACACACACACACACACACACACACACACACACACACACACACACACACACACACAGCATGAGTGCAAGGTACCCCTGTTAGTGTCCCATATGTAAACCTAAATATGTGTTTATGTGTAGAAACAGTCAAATATTGTTAACAGATATTCCCTCCACAGGTCTGCCAGGTAAGGAAATGTATGTATTAGCTTTAAGAATCGTTTAGTAATACACTGTGTACAAACATTCCACTGCCCAACCCCAGGCCATAGGTAGACGTGAAGTGAGGTCATACCTGGAGAGTAATGAGTACAGTAATGATCCATACAGTTGTGAACAATTGAAGCCTATACAGTTATTCGATCTCTCTCTCTCTCTCTCTCCCTCTCCCCCACCATATTTGCACCAATAATTCATACACATAATCAACAGGTATGTTTTTCTCTAAAATACTGTTGGGACATGTGTCCTATTGTTCTACAAATATTGAATCATTTGATTATTAATGTTCCCTGTTCAAATACTATCGGCAGGTGTGGACAGGAAACTGTCATCCATAGCCAACTCCAGGGTTTGGTGTGTAGCACCATCCAAAAGGAGTTTGTTGGGCAGCTGCACCAGATTGAGGGATGCCTGGTGCACCTTGAAGGTCAGCCTGCCCCTCCTGTCCAGCCCCCAGCACAACCACCTTTGGGGCCATGAAGGTGCACTGGTGACTGCCCACGGGTGGGAACCTCAGTCCCACTGTATCCATTTGTGGGCTCATGGCAGTCTGATTCCAACCACCCTCCCCATCCAAGGTGTTTACCTCCCACATGTGTCTTATACTGCCCCTGGCTGCTGTCTTGTCTGTCTTCCTGCAGAACTTGCCTCCGCAAATATACCTACTATCCTTCCTCAACATCCCACTCTCACCTTACAAACAAGGCATCTGTTCCCCAAAAAATAGTGTGTCCCATACATAGCTGTCCATTTTGCACACGTGTCCACTGGGCACATGTAATCTGGTCCAACTGGCTTGACAGCACATTACTGTTGTCCTCACCCCTCTTTCAGGGTTTTGAGTGTCCAAATTCACCTCCAAATTCTGTAGAAATTCACAGCTGTTGCTGTAGAAGAAATGGATAGCTATGGACCTTTCCTGCACCTATCCTGCACATCCCTAGCTACCTTTCATTCTGTACTTCCCTCTGTGTGCCCCTTTTTTCACCACTTTCCTATCACCCCTTTTTATTTTTTTAAAGAAATTAGTGCGGGGGTAAGTGGGAATAAGCAGCGGTAAGTGAAGCTAAAATGGATTAACCATGTGTTGGCATCGCTTACCATCGAGCAAACCTGCACAAACCCACTTACAACTGCTTAAAACTGCCTTAATCACTCTGTTTCCATCAGCCACTGTTCTGCCTAGCAACAAAATAATCAACCCTACCAAGTCTTGAACCAAGAGCCCTTTACACCATAGTGATAGCAATGTACCACTTCAACATTTGAGCTGTGATGAGTGCTGATGCTTTTTCAAACATATCATGCAGTAGAGACATTCAACAGTAGGGAAAAGATTCCATAGAATCAGTCAGGTTTTGTATTTATACATATACACATGTATATATGTATGGAGATGCATGGATATGGAAAAATATATACATAATATAAATAGAGATATGCACATAAAAAAAAAAAAATATATATATATATATATATATATATATATATATATATATATATATATATAAAACTAAATATATGTAAAAGTTAAAAAAAATATATATATATATATATATATATATATATATATATATATATAAAACTATAGGCTCATAACATGTTGTGGAGTCATACCTCACAACACAACCATAACTTTCAAACTGTTAGAGCAATAAATCTGTCCAAAGGCTGTCCAAATGGGGGGACAATGGACCCAAACTAGGGACATATTTTTAATATTGCTCTTATAAATGTAGAATGTTGCCAGAGTGACAGGGTTTGTTTCGGCATACATGTTCTGAAGGATGTGAGTTCTGAAACTAAAATGTATGTCATCATTTACTGTCACAAATCCACAGATCATCACATTGATTTACCAGGGATATAATAATAATGAATTTGTGGAACAGACCAGAAATATGAGCAATAAACCTGGAGTTACTGCAAAAATCCGGACAGTCGAGAGGTAGGGTCAGAACCCCTTAGTGCAACAAATCTGGACCAAGCCTGACAAAGCGGGGGGGGGGAGAAAGGCATGAAAATAGGGACATATCTGAAATACTGGAGTAGATAAGCTGACACAATTGCTGCAGTAACACCCTCATGTCTGTCCTATCATATATTGACTGAAATAGCACAAATCCAACATTCAATTACTTCTCACTAGTTAGTGACTAAAATCCTCACATCATCCCACTCATGTGTCAGAAATACACAAAACTTATGGGGGCCAGACAACAGCACATCCTACAAATATCTAGACATAACATCACATTAGGGAAACTATACTCACCTGCTAAGCATGTCACCATGCACTGTCCAAACTACAATCAGACTGACACAACACTAACCCAAATCCACTAGGGGGAATTACACATGTACTGGCAAATATATCAGACACTACGGGGATGTAAAAGCACTGAAAAACAATTACCAGTGTGAAAGAGCATACCCACATACAATTCAACCACAGTCACAGTGATATACCAGTAAGCCAAAGGAACAGTACAGTATAGGGACTGTGTGAACAAAAACATCTCAACATGTTTTCCATTCACACACTCCCCCTACATATACTGGACCAATTTACAGTGTAGTATGATGCCTGACTGTGGTATGGGACATGTCTCAGTCAACCCCTACAAACATATGCAGCCGATAGACCATCAGGAAACAGGAGTAGCATGCACAGGCAGATAGAAAAGGAGCCACAGCACATACATCCACCCCCACCCCCGTTACACAGGCTAAATGACATTGACACACTACACTGCTACACAATCCTGAAAGTCTATCAGCAATTGCCAGAAATACACAGACCTCTCAGCTGTACAGAGTCCCACAGAATGCCGTGGCTTTCCCCTCATATATAAGACCTTTTCCACATAACATGTCTGGCAGTCTGATACATCACTGGGATGATATCAGGAATGTAGGCACTAAATAATCATATACCATACCTATCAACTTCTTACTGCATGACATCTGGACACTGACATAATTGTTGGGCAGAGGCCCAAAAACAGGGGCATATTTGAAATATTGCTGTTAAAAACTGAGGAAGTTGCTGGTATAACAAGTTTAGTTGTAACATATCTTTTCTGAGTGATGAGGGCAGAAACAAATGGATGTTATCAGTTACTGACTTCAATCCCCAGAGTATGCCACTGATTTTCCAAAGACAAAAAATGTCTGAGGAACACACCAAACATAGATGTCCAAACTCTGGCCATTCTGTGGATAGCCCTACAGTTGAGAGTTATGTCAAACACACAACACTGTCAGAGTTAAAATCATGCAGAAACTCCATGTCCACACAAACTTGTTTTGCTAGCATTCATCCAAATGTATAACAGCAATGCTTACATTCTGTCGCTATATCTGGAACATTCTCCCCCATTTTGTTGGCCTGTCTCCACAGTCTTGGTTGTAAGAGGTATTTCCAAATACCCTATGTGATGTTGTTGTTCATACACCTCCATGAAATCCTCGTTACTGGCAATGAAAAGGGCCAATGCCCACATGAAGTATTTAATTTTAGGAGTGTGCTGCCATGCCATTGGCTATATGAATAACACAGCTGTTCTGCATGCAATTAGAAAGTGGGGGACACCAATTGGTGTACAGGCCGTCAGCTGTTCATGAGCATTGCCTACAAAAGGCAAGCTGCTGCCTATTCAAGACACATGTACACCCTACATCCATGAGTGAGAGAGAGAGAAACAGTGAAAGAAAAAAACAAAAAAAAAAAAACAGCAGGATATAACCACCTATACTTGGAAAAAATAACAGGTATGTCAAACAAGTAAGCATGTAATGGACTGCAGTAGGGGGTATGTAAAAATGGCAAATAAGAAGTTTAATATATATGTCTCAACAAGATTTGCTGTACTGATATATTGTTGATCAGAACCGATGGCCATAGCATCTGGGTCTGTCAGCAGTGACATAGATCATAGGTCAGGCTCCTGAGTCATCACATGAAAGGATGGCTCACATATGACTACTACTGGAGTGTGTGTTGAACAATACTGACTGTGACAATGCTAGGCCAGCTACAGGGAGGTCATATGTATTCATATCTTGCTTGTGAATACAACTATGATGTACTTGTTTCTCTCAGAAATGTGAGAGACCTAGACATGGTATTTGCATAATAAAGTACTGTTGCAGATGTGTATGCTGAACTGCATGTGATATACGGATACCATGTAACTGTCCAGTGTTATGCACACTGACCATATATGCACCTCATATTTGTAGTCATTTACTCATAGAGTTGTGTTATGTCTGGCAAATCCTTGGCAAATCTGTGAAGACAGATATTACAACATCTCATTCTTTTTCCTCTGGCTGTTCCCATTAGGGGTCACCACAGTGGATCATAGGTTCATAGGTTCATACTAGGATATCTGCCCTAGGGCATTTATAAGCCTAGCCAGAGTGTGTTTGGCTTTTGCCACCCATTATAAATGAATTTTGTTATGCCCTTTTCCGAGGTTAGTATACTGTGCCTCTAACAGTGACACAGAAGTGATACCCGGGATAAACCTACGATCTCCCATCCACTCATCAAGATTCCTCTTGAAGAGAGTCAATGAGGGACTCTGCTGAACCTGGACTGGGATTTTATTCCAGAGTGAAGGGAGCCTCTGGGTTATGAATCTGTCCCTCCAGCATGTCCTATTTATTTCAGTGCTGAGGTTCAAGTCTCTCAAGCATGTAGCTCGATGGGATTTGGATTTTCTGAGGTGCAGCATGTCCATTAATTCCAGGTTGGACATGGCTTTATACGTCAGGCACAGATCGCCTCTGAGCAGGCGGTATGCCACTGAGTAGAGCTGGAGTTTCTTTAACCGGGCAGCATATGGCATCTGTTTGAGCCCTTTGATCCTCTTGGTGAGGTACTTTTGGGGTCTTTCCAGTTGCTGCAGTTGTCTGGTAAGGTACATCCCAAAGGGGCATTGTACTCAATTATGGGCCTGATGAGGGATGAGTAAAGAGGCACGATGACCTCCCTGATCTAGATGTGAATCCCTTCATGATTAGGTGGGCTATATAAAATGTTTTTCTAACCACTTTGGCCACGTGGTTTTCAAATGAGAGATTGCTATCAACTTGGGTCCCCAGGTCCCTAATTACTTCTTCCGTACTTAATGGATTACCACCTATGTGGTAATTTGTGGGCACTTTGTTTTTGCCAAAGGGGATGACTATACACTTTTTGGTGTTTAGCTTGAGGCCATGGCTCTGGCACCAGTTGTCTGTTTCTATGAGGCTCTTTTGTAGGATGCTTGTGTCAGCTGGAAAGTCGATTATGGTGCCTAGTTTGCAGTAATCTGCAAATTGGTCAGCCACAGTCCTTCCATGTTGGCCTGTATCTCCGAGAAATATATACCGAACAAGAGAGGTCCCGGACTGAGCCTTGTGGGATGCCACTTGTAACTGGTTTGGAGTCTGACATGGCTCCAGCAATTCTAACCATGTGGGTTCTGTCCTTGAGCCAGTTTGCAACCCATCTAGTGACATAGGGGTTTATATTTAAGCTGGTGAGCTTATCTATAATGCCCGAGTGGGGTATTGTATCGAAGGCTTTTGCGAGGTCCAGGTAGACTGTGTGGACCACCTTCCCGTTGACAATGGCCTTTGTAACTGTTTCAAAGAAATCAACCAGGTTTAAGAGGCAGGATCTGCCCTTAACATAGCCGAACTGGGTAGGATCCAGTGTCTGTAGGTCCCCAATATCTTTATTTATGAGGTCCATGATGATCCTTTCCATAGCTTTGCAGACCAAGCTAGTCAGGCTTATGGGGCGATAGTTTCCAGGATCCGTTGAGGCATCACCTTTGTGGAGAGGGACCACTGTTGCTGTACACCACTCTTTGGGTACATATCATGTAGTAAGGCTGAGATTGAACAGTAGTTTTATGTTTGGGTTTAGCTCTTCTTGGAGTTCATGTAGGATGCATCTCGGGACACCGTCTGGTCCCATTGATGCTGTGTTTTTTGCTTTGGAGAGGGCGGCTCTTACATGAGCATCTGAGATGTCAGGGGGCAGCACTCTGCTGGGATAGATATTTGCCCTTTTGGTGGGGGGGAGTTTGCACTGAACCTGTCAGCTAGGATGTTGGCAATGTCTGTGGGTTTGGTGTATTTTTTGTCATTTTGGACTAATTCTGAGCATATCTGGGAATTCCCACCCAGGTTCCTAACATAACTAAAAAAAGCCTTGTGATTATCCTTAGTGTCCTGTGCAATTTTTCTCTTGAAGCTGGCCTTAGACGATTTTATGAGTGCCTGTAGTTTTTTGCTAATACTGATCAGAGATGCCTTCCATTTTTGGGATTTTGCTCTATCATGTAGTAGCTTCCTCCTTCTATTGTATAATTTGTCTATGGCTGGGGTCCACCAGACAGGACGCCTGCCTTTGGAGGATTTGGTCTTGGTTTTATTTGGGATTGCATGATCCATGCATTCCTGAAGGTGTTCATAGAATGTGTTTATAAAGGATTCTGCAGTCTGGGCCATATTTTCCACAGGCCCAGGGGCTTTGAAGGATTCCACCTCGGTTTTGAGGAGTGTAAAATTTGCTTTAGAAAAGTTTTTCACTGTGGTTTTCTGGGCATGGGGTGGGGTCGGGATGTGAATATCCAGTGAGATTAGTTTATGGACTGATCTTACCAGTGAGGGATACACTTCTGGTCTGGAGCATAGAGCCCCCATGTTAGTGATGATCAGGTCCAGTATGTTTTCCCCTCTTGTGGGAGTGGTAACAAGCTGTTCCATAGCATTTGAGTTTATAAATTCTAGGAACCTTTGGGCTAGGGTGTTGGAGCTAGAGTAATGCTCCCAGTCTATGTTTGGGTAGTTGAAGTCGCCCAATATAATGGTGTTTGGAGAGACCTTCATATTTTACAGTGTTCTCAGGAAGGCCGAGTGGGGTTCATGGGTTTGTGAGGGTGGTCTGTAGCAGGCTATAAACTGGAAGGCAGTTTTACCCACTGTTAGTTGCACATGGATAGTATCTGATGCTTTGTGCTGTGCCACCAACCTGGAGGTGTTGGTATCTTTGACGAATATTGATACTCTCCCTCCTTTTGTGGTTCGGTCCAAGTTTTGGGGCCAAAAAGCATGGTATGAGATATAACCTGGTAGTGCTGGGGTACTCTCAAGAGCCTTGAACCAGGTTTCTGTTACTGCACAAATATCAATGTTCTCCATGCTAAGGAGAGTTTCAAGTGCATGCATCTTGACGTTTAGACTTCTGGCATTGAGTAGCATTACTCTTCGTTTCTTATCCCTTGTGATACCTATGGAGGTGGGTTTGTCTTTTGAGCCTTGCCTAAAAAAGGCACTATGGGGTGGCAAGAGCCTTTGCTAATATCCGAAAGCCCAGGGGTGACAGGTGCAAGCCATCCCTAGCGAAGCATTGTGGCTTGTCGAGCATGTCATCCCAGGCTGACAGGCATTTGATCCCCTTTGAATGACACCAATACTTAAGCCAATTGTTGAAATTGATCATCTTGTCTTCATATTGTGGCATCATTCTTGGTGAGGGTAAGATGCTACTCAAGGTCAGGGTCATACCGGCCTGGGCTACATGCTCAGAGAGCTCCTCTATGTCTCTTTTCATGTAGTCCAGGAAGATACGTCTCAGGTCATTCACACCAGCATGGACAATGACTGAGTCATATTTGTACTTGCCTTGGAGTGACCTGAGTGCTTGTGTTATGTGGCGGATCCTAGCGCCCGACAGGCAGCTCACTGTGACCTTCTCCTTGTTCAGCCTGGTGAGCGGGACGTCAGTGTGCCTGACGATAGAGTCACCTATTACAAGTGTATCAGGTGTGTTGTTTAGCCTTGAGGGCTGTGACTGTTCGGCACACTGGCTTTGTGAGCTATGTGTTGCAACTGTTTTGTTTTGGGGTAGCGGTTGCTTGGGTGTCTGCTTTGGAGGTCTCTGCTTCTTAGGCAGATTTTTATTTAGAGCCTCCGAGTATGTTTTTGTTTGTTTATGTGTTTGGTTTGCTGTCTTGGTAGGTCTATGTGAGACTGGAATTGTAATGAGTGTGGTTTCCTTCTCCTCCTGACTGGTTACGCCAGTACTGAGATGAGAGAGCTTAGCCTCCAGTTTGGCTATATGGTTGCATTTCTCACATGTGTTGGAATTTGTTGGGAGGAAGAGAGGGTTGTCTGTGTACATGAGGCAGTTGTAACATTGCCTCAAGATTCCCAGATTCACCAGCTGGACCGGAGAGGAGATTGACAACTGACCTTTGGACATGCTAGAATAGTATTGGGAATTCCTTTATAATTGAAAAAAAGGGCCAATGGGGAACAAGGTACTCAAGGGGAGTTTGTGAGGGTGCAGTGCTTTTAATTCTTTAGTGCTGACTTATATAATTTCTTTAGTGAGCAAGTGCCAGGCTTTATAGTATGAATAGGGTGTTTATTATGAGAACTAGATCAGTTCTAAGGAAAAAAGTGAAGAGCAGACTTTGTGGAGCCGAGAATGGCTTAAACCCAATTAAGCAGCGCTGCCCGATGCTGCGCTATGCGCAAAATCGCCCAAAGCCGCGCCAACGCGGGTTTTATACAGGGGGACTTGACAGGTGAAGAAGACAGTACAGGCAGGATGGAGAAGATGGAGAAGATTGTCAGGAGTGATTTGTGATAGACAAATACCTGTAAAAGTGAAAGGGAAGGTCTACAAGAGGCTATTGAGACCAGCTGTGTTATATGGCTTGGAGACAGTGGCATTGACAAAAAGTTAAGAGTCAGAGCTAGATGTGGCAGAGTTACAAATGTTAGGATTTGCACTGGGCGTGATGAGGGTGCACAGGATTAGCAATGTGTTGCATCTGTTGCCATTTCTGCCTGTCCTCTGCATCTTGCTCTGTCACACCAACCACCTGCATGTCCTCTCTCACCATTTCCAGAACCTTATCTGAGGCCTTCCTCTTTTCCTGTCACCTGGCAGCTACATCCTTACCATCCTTTTCCAATATACTCAGCATCCCTCTTCAAAACATGTCCAGACTGATGTAATCTTGCCTCTCTGGCTTTGTCTCAAAACCGACCAACATGGGCTAACCCTCTCATATACACATTGCTAATCCTGTGCACCCTCATCACACCCAGTGCAAATCTGAACATTTGCAACTCTGCCACATCCAGCTCAGACTCTTACCTTTTTGTCAATGCCACTGTCTCCAACCATATAACATAGCTAGTCTCACTAGCCTCTTGTAGACCTTCCCTTTCACTTTTACAGGTACTTGTCTATCACAAATCACTCCTGACACTCTTCTCCATCTTCTCCATCCTGCCTGTACTGTCTTCTTCACCTGTCCTCCACAGTCATCATTACTCTGAAATGTTGATCCCAATAATTTCAACACATCTACCTTTGCCAACTCTACTCCCTGCATCCTCAACATTCCACTATCCTCCCTCTCATTCACACACAGATATTCTGTCATAGTCCTGCTGACCTTCATTCCTCTCCTCTCTAGAGCATATCCCCACCACTCCAGGTTCTCCTAAATCTATTCACTACTCTCAATACAGTTCACAATGTCATCTGCAAACATCATAGTCAACAGGGACTCCTGTATGATCTTATCTGTCAACCTGTCCATCACCATTGAAAATAAGAAAGGGCTCACAGCTGATCCCTAATATCATCCCACCTCCACCTTCAATGCATCCATCACTCCCACTGCAGACCTCACCGCTGTCATACCACCCATATACATATCCTGTACCACTCTTACATATATCTCTACCACTCATGAATTCCTCATACAATACCACAACTCCTCTCTAGGCACCATGTCATATGCTTTCTCTAAGTCCAGAAAGACAGAAAACAACTCCCAACCTCCTCTGTACTTCTACATCAACACTCTCAGTGCAAACATCACATCTGTAGTGCACTTTCCTGGCATGACACCATACTGCTGACTACTACTCATCACCTTCCTGCTTAACCTGACTGCCACTACTCTTTCCCATAACTTCATGCTGTGACTGATCAGTGTTATCCCTCTGTAGTTACTACAGCTCTGCACATCAACACTATCCTTAAAACAGTACCTAAACACTTTCTCTCCACTCCTCATGAAACCTCTCACTTTCCAAGATATCATTAAACAATCTGGTTAGGAAGACCATTGCCATTTCCCCTAAACACCTTCATGTTTCCATATGTATGTCATGTGGACCAACAGGCTTTCCAATATTCATCCTCTTCATAGCTATCCTTACTTCCTCCTTGGTAAGCCTTTGCACTTTCTGATTCACCATACACACCTCATCCAACCTTCTCTCTCTCATTCTCTTCATTCATCAGCCTCTCAAAGTACTCTGTCCATCTGCTCAACACAGTCCTCTTGCTTGTGAGTACATTTTCCTCATTATCCTTTATCACCCTTATCTGCTGCACATCTTTCCTAGCTCAGTCCCTCTATCTAGCCAATTGGTACAAGTCCTTTCATCCCTCCTTTGTGTCCAACCTGTCATTCAACTCTTCATATGTCTCATTCTTAGCCTTTGCCACCTCTGTCATTGCCATGCACCTCATCTCCTTATACTCCTGTCTACTTTCCTCATCTATCTGGCAATCCCACTCCTTCTTCACCAAACCCTTTCTCTGTATACTGTCCTGTACTTCCTCAGTCCACCACCAGGTCTGCTTGTACCCTTTCCTCCATCCACATGTCACACCAAGCACCTTTCTAGCCATCTCCCTTACTAGCTCTGCTGTACTTACCCAGATATTTGTTAAATCTTCACTGCCACCCAGTGCCTGTCTTAACTATTCCCTGAACTCCACCTCACAATCACCCTTTTCCAGTTCCCACCATTTGATCCTTGGTGCTGCCCTCACACTCCTCCTCTTATTGATCACCAACATCATCTTAAGGATCAACATTCTATACTACCTAGATACACTTTTCCCTGTCACCACTTTGCAGTCTCCAATCTCCTTCAAACTGGCCCTCCTACATTGGATATATTCCCCCTGTGTGAATCTTCCTCCACTCTTGTATGTCACCCTATACTCCTTCCTCGTGCTATAGTACGTATTTACCACAGCCATGTACATCCTTTTTGCAAGATCCACTACCATCTCACCATCTGCATTCCTTTGCTTAACACCATACATACCTATCACTTCCTCATCCCCTCTGTTCCTTTCACCAACTTGCCCATTGAAATCTGCTGCAATCACCACTCTGTCACCCTTGGGAACAGTCATCACCACATCATCCAACTGACTTCATATTTCTCTTTCTTATCCATCGCACAATTTATTTATTTTATTTTATTTTACATTTGTTGACTGGGATTGTCCAAGTGGATTCATGTCCATTTTCAGCAGAGGCTCTAGGGAGAAAAGCTCCAAGGTAAGCAGATAAAAAAAAAAACAATGAAGACATATATACAGATATGGTATTTACAAAGAATATATAACTTGCGTAGCACATGCACTAACAACAGTCATCATTATACCATCAGTTTCCAGCTTCATAAACATCACCCTATCAGACACTCATTTCATCCTGCAAAAGCACTCTTGGCATACTGTTCCTTCAGGATAACCCCTACCCCCTTTCTCATCCCATCCCCACCATGACAAAACAATTGTGATCTGCCTCCTATACATCTACCTATACTCCCCTTCCATCTAGTCTCTTGCACACACAATATGTCAACCTTCACTTGGTCATCATATCAGCTAGCTCTGTCCCTATACCAGTCATACTGCCAACATTAAAAGTTCTTACCCTCACTACCACTTTCCTAGCCTTTCTCCTCTCTTCCTACCATATGAGTGTTGGACATCCTCCAGGGTATGCCTGTCACTGCAAAGGCTACTGTGCTATCGAATGACTCAAGTGTGTTGTAGCAATATTAAGACAGTGTCACTAATTTTGTCCCATTGCCCCCCCCCATGTATGTAACGCATCCTACAGATGTCCTGCTCTAATGGGTTGAGAGGGATGACTGGGCAACAATATTGTGAATACAGTATGCCATACTGATATAGAACAGAAATGTGTCCATGCCTATTACAAACAGCTATATGAACACCTACATAGCTGTATGGACTCAGCAATACCTTACTTGTAAAACCTGCCTCCAACAAAGTAGAGTAGTCCCCTTTGTGAACAGCAGCAATACACTAACCACACACTTGGTCCCTATATTGGCTGTACAGGGCAAAGTAGGAGCAGGCACCAACCTGGCATCCAGTCAGCTGTTGTTTGAATAAGCATATAAGGTCACAGGTGGATTATTGTAAGGCTAACTATGAGTACAAATTGGACACATCCAGCAAGGCCAATCACAAGGCCATCTTCCCACATGTCTGCAATCTCAGAGGCAACAAACCAACCCAACCTGTAATGGTGGTCAATCAGACCACATACACATACAACATAGCTATAGCCAACCTGCTGCAAATAGGGTTAGGGCAAATATCACTCCCCTGGCTCAGCATCACTACAGGTGGATATGCACAGCACCTGCACCCCTCCCCTCATCAGCAGTGAGGGGGGTACATATTGTCTACTATTGAAAGGCAACAAACATAAGTATCCATGGGACATGATAACATTCCTGTCTGCATTCTACATGAACTCAGACATGTGTTCCCAGTTCCATTACATACTGTAGTCGCACCAAGCCTCAGCACCATCCACACCCCATCCACATGGAAGGTGGCAAATGTCATCCAGCTACACAGACCTGAATGAGGAATAGAGGATTATGCAGTTAACTGGCCCTCACTGGGGGAGGGGGTATGGCACATCAGGACCAGGAGTGCAATGCAAGATGATACTGTGCTGAAAGATTACAGGGGTATGGTGTGGGTATGAGTGGTGACTAGTGGTATTCAACGTACATGTTCATAGGTTCATAGGTTCATTTATAAGCCTAGCCAGAATGTGTCTAGCTTTCGCCACACATTTTAAATTTATTTTGCTATGCCCTTTTTCGAGGTTAGTATACTGTGCCTCTGTCTAACAGTGACACAGAAGTGATACCCGAGGTAAACCTATGATCTCCCATCCACTCATCAAGATTCCTCTTGAAGAGAGTCAATGAGGGACTCTGTCTAACCTGGACTGGGATTTTATTCCAGAGTGAAGGGAGCCTCTGGGTTATGAATCTGTCCCTCCAGCATGTCCTATTTATTTCAGTGCTGAGGTTCAAGTCTCTTACGAGCTCAATGGGATTTGGATTTTCTGAGGTGCAGCATGTCCATTAATTCGGGTTGGACATGGCTTTATATGTCAGGCAAAGATCGCCTCTGAACAGGCGGTATGCCACTGAGTAGAGCTGGAGTTTCTTTAACCGGCAGCATATGGCATCTGTTTGAGCCCTTTGATCCTCTTGGTGAGGTACTTTTGGGGTCTTTCCAGTTGCTGCAGGTGTCTGGTAAGGTACATCCCAAAGGGCATTGTACAATTATGGGCGTGATGAGGGAAGAGTAAAGAGGGATGATGAGCTTCCTGAGCTAGATGTGAATCTCGACACGATTAGGCGGGCTACATAAAATGTTTTCTAACCACTTTGGCCACGTGGTTGTCATATGAGAGATTGTTATCAACTTGGGTCCCCAGGTCCCCCTAATTCTTCTCTTCTGTATTACCACCTATGTGGTAATTTGTGGGCACTTTGTTTTTGCCAAAGGGGATGACTATACACTTTTTGGCATTTAGCTGGAGGCCATGGCTCTGGCACCAGTTCTCTGTTTCTATGAGGCCCTTTTGGAGTATGCTTGTGTCAGCTGGAGAGTCGATTATGGTGCCCAGTTTGCAGTCATCTGCGAACTTGGTCAGCCACAGTCCTTCCGTGTTGGCCTGTACCTCCAAGAAATATATACCGAACAAGAGAAGTCCCAGGACTGAGCCTTGTGGGACACCACTTGTAACTGGTTTGGAGTCTGACATGGCTCCAGCAATTCTAACCATGTGGGTTCTGTTCTTGAGCCAGTTTGCAATCCATCTAGTGACATAAGGGTTTATATTTAAGCTGGTGAGCTTATCTATGATGCCCGAGTGGGGTATTGTATCGAAGGCTTTTGCGAGGTCCAGGTAGGCTGTGTGGACCATCTTCCCCTTGTCAATGGCCTTGGTGACTGTTTCAAAGAAATCAACCAGGTTTAAGAGGCAGGATCTACCCTTAACAAAGCCGAAATGGGTAGGATCCAGTGTCTGTAGGTCCCCAATATCTTTATTTATGAGGTCCATGATGATCCTTTCCATAGCTTTGCAGACCAAGCTAGTCAGGCTTATCGATAGTTTCCAGGATCTGTTGAGGCACCACCTTTATGGAGAGGGACCACTGTTGCTGTACGCCACTCTTTGGGCACATATCCTGTAGTAAGGCTGAGATTGAACAGTAGTTTTATGTTTGGGTTTAGCTCTTCTTGGAGTTCATGTAGGATGCAGCCCGAGACACCGTCTGGTCCCATTGATGCTGTGTTTTTTGCTTTGGAGAGGGCAGCTCTTACCTGAGCATCTGAGATGTCAGGGGCAGCACTCTGCTGGGATAGATATTTGCCCCTTTGGTGGGGAAGGGTGGAGAAGTTTGCTGAACCTGTCAGCTAGGATGTTGGCAATGTCTGTGGGTTCAGTGTATTTTTGTCATTTTGGACTAATTCTGAGCATATCTGGGAATTACCACCCAGGTTCCTAACATAACTAAAGAAAGCCTTGTGATTATCCTTAGTGTCCTGTGCAATTTTTCTCGAAGCTGGCCTTAGACAATTTTATGAGTGCCAGTAGTTTTTGCTAATACTGATCAGTGATGCCTTCCTTTTTGGGATTTTGCTCTATCATTTAGTAGCTTCCTCCTTCTATTGTATAGTTTGTTTATGGCTGGGGTCCACCAGACAGGACGTCTGCCTTTGGAGGATTGGGTCTTGGTTTTATTTGGGATCGCATGATCCATGCATTCCTGAAGGTGTTCATAGAATGTGTTTATAAAGGATTCTACGGTCTGGGCCATATTTTCCACAGGCCCGGGGGCTTTGAAGGATTCCTCTTCGGTCTTGAGGTGTGTGAAATTTGTTTTAGTTATGTTTTTCACTGTGGTTTTCTGGGCAGGGGGTGGGTTCGGGATGTGAATATCCAGTGAGATTAGTTTATGGTCTGATCTTACCAGTGAGGGATACACTTCTGGTCTGGTGCATAGAGTCCCCATGTTGGTGATGATCAGGTCCAGTATATTTTCCCTTCTTGTGGGAGTGGTAACAAGTTGTTCCATAGCATTTGAGTTTGGGTAGTTGAAGTCGCCCAATATAATGGTGTTTGGAAAGACCTTCATATTTTCCAGTGTTCTCAGAAAGGCCGAGTGGGGTTCCTGGGTTTGGGAGGGTGGTCTGAAGCAGGCTATAAACTGGAAGGCAGTTTTACCCACTGTTAGTTGCACATGGATAGTCTCTGATGCTTCGTGCTTTGCCACCAACCTGGAGGTGTGGTTATCTTTGATGAATATCGATACTCCCCCTCCTTTTGTGGTTTGGTCCAAGTTTTGGGGCCGAAAAGAATGGTATGAGGTATAACCTGGTAGTGCTGGGGTGCTCTTGGGAGCCCTGAACCAGGTTTCTGTTACTGCACAGATATCAATGTTCTCCATGCTAAGGAGAGTTTCGAAAAGTGCATCTTAAGGTTTAGACTTCTGGCGTTGAGTAGCATTACTCTTAGTTTCTTATCCCTTGTAATACCTATGGAGGTGGGTTTGTCTTTTGAGCCTTGCCTAAAAAAAGGCACTATGGGGGTAGCAAGAGCCTTTGCCAATATCCAAAAGCCCAGGGGTGATGGGTGCAAGCCGTCCCTAGCAAAGCATCGTGGCTTGTCGAGCATATCATCCCAAGCTGACAGGCATTGGATCCCCTTTGAATGAATGACACAATATTTAAGCCAGTTGTTGAAATTGATCATCTTGTCTTCATATTGTGGCATCCTTCATGGTGAGGGTAAGATGCTACTCAAGATCAGGGTCATACCAGCCTGGGCTACATGCTCAGAGAGCTCCTTTATGTCTCTTTTCATGAAGTCCAGGGAGGTACGTCTCAGGTCATTCACACCAGCATGGACAATGACTGAGTCATATACTATGCCTTGGGTGACCTGAGTGCTTGTGTGATGTGAGTGCTTGGATGTGATGTGGCAGGCTGCTAGGCTGCTCACCCTCTCCTCCTTCCTTGTGGTGAGGGGTCACGCCAGTGTGCCTGATGATAAGTCACCTATTATAAGTCAGGTCTGTTGTTTAGTCTTAAGGGCTGTGACTGTTCGCACACTGGCTTTGTGAGATATGTCTTGCACATGTTTTGTTTTGGGGTAGCGGTTGCTTGGGTGTCTGCTTTGGAGGTCTCTGCTGCTTAGGCAGATCTTTACTTAGAGCCCTCTATGTTTTTGTGTGATTATGTGTTTGGTTTGCTGTTGTGGTAGGTCTATGTGAGACTGGAATTGTAGTGAGTGTGGTTTCCTTCTCCTCCTGACTTTTTATGCCAGTACTGAGTTGAGAGAGCTTAGCCTCCAGTTTGGCTATATGGTTGCACATCTCACATGTGTTGGAATTTGTTGGGAGGAGGAGAGGGTTGTCTGTGTACATGAGGCAGTTGTAACATTGCCTCATGATTCCCAGATTCACCAGCTGGACCTGAGAGGAGATTGACAACTGACCTTTGGACATGCTAGAATAATACTGGGAATTCCTTAATAATTGAAAACAAGGGCCAGTGGGAGTGAGGGTGTAGTGCTTTTAATTTTTAAGTGCTGCTTATATAATTGCTTTAACTTAAGTGCAAGGTAAAGTGCAATGTGTTACAGGTAACTTAAATGCAAAAATGACAAACAGTAATTTCTTTCAAGTGAAACAAGGAAATAAGTACAGTAAGCAATGCAGATATCACTAGTGATCCACAGATGCACTGAGAAGCTGGGTAATAGGTGGAATTAACGTTCCAGGGAAATAACAAGCAAAAAACACAACAATATAAACAAAGCTAGATTTAGCAGGCCTGGATCTAGTCTATGCAAACAAAACAAATACCAATTTCAGTAAGATACAGTTCAAATAATCAGGCACTATAAACCTTTACCCAGAAATTCCCAGCTCAGAAGGGCAGAGTCCAGCCTCTTCTCCCACAAGAGTGCAGACCACGAACCTTCTTAATGTAAAATAACTGGCCTGAAGCCCAAGTGCCTAAACCAGAACTAATACACTTTAAGAATACACAGACACTGCTCTCAATCAGCAGTTCCCAACTTAGAAGGATGAAAGCTACCTGTCCTGCCACCACAGTGCATGCCACAAACCTTCCTAATGTAAAACAACTGGTCTGAAGCCCAAGTGCTTAATCCAAAAGACTTAGAATGATAGCTGCACTTTAATAGTTAATACCAATACAGTAATAAATACAATTGAATACTTTAGAGAGAATGCCTGATTAGTGCAAGAATGCCTGATTAGTGCCTGCTACAAAATAAAGCTAGATCAGCTAGAAGCTGCATCAGTGAAGGGCAACAATTTCAGCAGCTGAGACAACCATGATCATAGAAGCCATAGTACAGAACCATGCAATAATGTCTGGCCAGAGCCAGCAACATCTGTGAGAGAGGACTGCCCTGTGGGATGACCTTGTCCACAGGGTAAGTGATGTCAGCCTGCATGCACATACCTTCAAGCAGGTCCGGCATTGTGCAAACAACCTCATATGCCATGCCCAGTAAAGGGCTGCTGCCATGACCAGGAACTGCACAGCCACAGGTGGGGGCCAGCCATGCAGCCCACACTGACACCCACCGAGGAGATCCTCACCGAGCTTTAGGCACCCATCCCCATACAACATCAGGGTACAGACCCCCATATGCTGGAGGTGGATGGCACCCAGGCAATGGATGAGAAGCATGCAAGTAAGGCCCTAGTGGAGATTACTAGACTAGTGTAGCAGACATTCTTGTATCTGTAGAGTATCTACATGCATGTGTCAGGTCAAATTGCAGTTGTGGATGGGATTTTCTAATACACAGAAGTGCACATCTATGGTGAAGGACAGCAAATTGTGTAGTATTGGGGGTTGTACTGTAAATGTGCAGATATGCTGCATCCATCCTGTGCCAGTGCCACATGTGAGTCTCCTGACCATACCTCTCTCCCACAACTACCTAGGTCCCTCTTGTCTGCATGTTGGGCAGCAGCCTGAATTGGTGAGTATGGAATTGTTCTGTTGTGGTTTGCCAATACCCCAGGCATGTGAAGGGCATGCAATTTACCATGCACACAACTGCCTCTCATAGCCATATTGCTTTATGTGCATGTTCACTTGTGGTGGGGCTAACTGCATTGCATCACAGTGGTCACCACATGGGGCCTATCTGAAGAGAATATAACATTCCTGTAGCATACCTCACAACCTGTAAGTCCAAGACTTCTGGACAGAGACCAGTAAAATGGGGGGACAAATGGCCTAAGGTAGGGATGTGTGAAACATTACTCTTATACAGTGGATATAAACAGTGCACACACCTTTTCCAACCTTTAACTAGACCCATAGCATGAACAATTCACTTGTAAAACCAACTATCTGTTGGGCACCAAATATGGAGCATACAAACCTTACAATAAGCTGGATGCATACATGTGTACACCCTTCAGATAATGTTATTGCAGCAGCTTGTGATTTACTGACAGCATTCAGTCTGCTTGGGTACACACCTCCCATCAAGTAAAGGCACTCTGAGTAACACCAAATGACAGTCTGTTTTCCAAGTAAGATATTCATGACATTTGCTCAGTTGCTTGCAACAAGCAACAGTCATGGCTTGCAGACAGCTTACAAAGCAGCAAAGGGATCTCATATTTGAAATGTATCACTCAGGAGTAGGGTACAAACCATTACCACAGCATTGCATACACCATGGAACACAGTGGAGACAGTCATCAAAAGGTGGACTGAATATGGGGCAACAGTGCTTTTGAAAAGAACCTGACGTCCCTCCAAAACTGCTGAAAAGACATGTCCAAATCTTTTCAGGGAGGCTGCCAGGAGAAATACTGAGGGTGTTCCAGGTATCTCTTGCAAGTACTGGTGTTGTGTACTACATGTGAGAACAATCTCCCATATTCTGAATAAGTCTGGCCTATGAGGTAGGGTCAGAAGATGGAAGCATTTCCCCACACCAAAAAACATCCAGAGGTGGATACAACTTGCAATACAGCACATCAAGTCTCTCAAAGGCATGTGTGAAAATGTGTTATCGCGTAATGAGGCTATGGATTGACCTCACAGCCACAATACTAAAAAGAATGTCTGGTGCACAAGCAACACCTCTCTTCAGCTGAAGACCACCATCCCCATGGTGAATCATGCTGGTGGCAGTGGCCTGCTGTGGGGATGCTGTTCTAAAGCTGAAACTGGGCCTGTAGTCATGGTGGTGGGAATTTTGAACAGTTCAAAATAACACGCACGTCTGGCCCACATTTATCAGGCATCTGCAAGAATGCTGAGGATGGAGAGGATTGTCAGCTTTCAACATGACAAAGACATGAAGCATACATCCAAAGCTACATAAGAATGGCTCCACCTGATCACACTCACGGTTATTGATTGGCCCAGCCAGAGCTTAGACCTAAACCTGATAGCAAAACCCCAGTGTGACCTGACGAGGGCTGTGCACATGAGCTGCCCTTGCAATCTGACAGAGTTGGGGGGCTTTTGCAAGTAAGAGTGGCCAAATAATGCCAAGTCAAGATGTGCCATGCTGATAGATACCTTCCCGAGATGAGTGAAAGCTGTAATTCAATTACAAGGTGCTTCAACAAAGTATAATTTTTAAGAGTGTGCACACTTTGCAATCACCATATTGTACATATTTCATTAATTATATTTTACATGTAACACATTTGTTTGTTTATCAATTGGATTGCACAGGTCATATGACACATGAAAGGTGGGTAATATATTTGATTGCATTATTGTGGTCTAATTAGTGATGACACTCCTCAGATCATCCCAGTTATGTATCAGACAAACACAGGGGTTCTGAGAAACAGAGCAAACATATTAGCCAGACATCTACACATCCTGCAAGGATCTGTACAGTTGTGATATATGTTCTGTAGTACTTGCCACTGTGCTATACAGGTGAACAGCAATGATGCGTACATGGGTGCAGTCTGTGCTGGGGCAG
Source organism: Protopterus annectens (assembly GCF_019279795.1). Classification (NCBI taxonomy): domain Eukaryota; kingdom Metazoa; phylum Chordata; order Ceratodontiformes; family Protopteridae; genus Protopterus; species Protopterus annectens. The sequence goes on along the minus strand of NC_056726.1, from coordinate 1,771,096,847 downwards.
GGCCATCACCTGCTATCACTACTCATATATCCCAGAGCTCGATATTGTTAGTTACATGTAGTAAAACTGGCTGCAATGCATGATGTTGAGGGCCATGTGTCATGCGTGTAACCATTTGGGTAATGTGAGGTCTGTGTAAGAAATTTGTGCCACCTCACCTGTAAGTGTGTGTGTGTTTTGTGTGTGTGTGTGTGTGTGTGTGTGTGTGTGTGTGTGTGTGTGTGTGTGTGTACAGCATGTGTGTGCAGTGTGTGCGCAAAGGCGTGTGTGTGTGTGTGTGTGTGTGTGTGTGTGTCTGTGTGTGTGTGTGTGTGTGTGTGTGTGTGTGTGTGTGTGTGTGTGTGTGTGTGTGTGTGTATATCAGCCAACCTGCACATATTCTGTCTTCTTCTCATAGGTGGTGATGGGGTTCAGGGTCCCTCCCACTTGGAAACTGATGTCATTGTCTCTGCAGACTCTGACAATGATGATAGGAATAATGAGGTATAGTTGGGGTTGTCACAGGCTGAATCTGCGCCATTGGTTGGCATCCCACAGTTGTCCACACCATCCTAGCACATGACAATGCCCACACATGCCCATCACCAGTGGCCACAGATGATGGACAGTTGGTAGGTGGTGGCATAGAACACGCTATTGTGGTGACTATGGCAGGTGTGAGTGTAGACACTGGCCACAGCCAGATTGCAGGTGAGGTCCCACACAGTCGGATGGACAGAGATGCTCGTAGCAGGAGGACTGCTGCTCATCAACCTGCTGTCGCAAGTGCCACAGCAGGTGTCACCAGACACATGTTTTGGGCTGTCATGGATGCACAGGCATGTAATGAATGCCACACCAGTCAAATACTCAGGGTGGTTGATGCAACTCTTCCTGATTAAGTGGTGACAAACATGACCTTGTTGAGGCCACATGTCAAAATACTGAGGTCATGAATAGCCAGTGGGGTGAGACCTTGGCAATCCTTGACTGTGGCATGTCTGTGCATGTGGTGGGAGATGGGCACCAGCCACATGGTTGCAGGTTAGCTCCAATAACATCTGAGAGTCTATGGGGCCGTGCACCTTCACACTCCCATAGTGGCAGTGATGCTAGCACTACAGAAGGGGGGCAGGGCGCTGTCCACATCACACCAGAGCAGGCCATGGGAACATGGTCCCAGCAGGTTCTGTCAGGGACACAGATCCAGTAGAAAGCAGTCACCATCAGGAAGCAGTACTGCATCTGGCCTTGGGCCTGGTAGTGCCTCTGGCATATCCATACCACACCCTGTGCACATGATGATACCTGTGCCACATCCCTGTCATCCATAACATCGATGCAGGGACATGCTAGTGTGGGTCTGATTCACAGGGTGAATATAGTACAGTGTAGCTATGTAATACTGTGTATGGTGCTGTCTGCTTGCATTTGTTATGGGTGCACATACAGGTGTACGTACCTTATTAGCCAGGATGCATTTTTGCTGTTAGTACCACTGACTGAATGTAGTCTGACATTCTGTATTCTGTTTGTGTTCCAGGTGCCTGTGTGTCTGCAGGCTGTGGCCCTGCATACATTCCCAAGAGGGAGTATGCAGAGTGGGAATACACTGACCATGTCATAGGCAAGGCACAGGTTTATATGTACATGTACCAGGTGTGTATGCATACAACAGTGTGTGAGGGACACTGATGGCAGACTGTGTGACATTGCATACATACCCCTTGTCACAGACAGGTAGCCTTCAGACATGTCACCTCAGTGTTGTGTAGTACCACAGGCTCATAAATACAGAACAGGTTACTGCAGTACTTTCAGTAGGTCCCTCACAATCGTAGCCATTACATTAACTGCAAGAGATTCACCTGTCAACACCTGTTGCCCCTGCCATTTTTTTCCCATACACTCAACCCTGATGCAGTTGATGAGGGCATGAGTGATACTGTGTATGACAGGTTTTTGGTATGCATTCCTGAGTTCACCGGGTGGAACAAGGAGACAAAATCATATATCCTTTGCATAGACACAGTAAGGACTGACACAGGGGATGTGCATACAGTTACACAATCACAGTTGTCAATAGACAGATTAGTAAACCTACATATCCACTTTGATGTACTGTACATCAACTAAGGAAGTATGTGTTACTGCTGCTAAATCTTTGTAATACCATATTTATGTAAAACCCTGCTAGGTTTTCAGTACGCTCCCTTACCAGGACAGCCAGCAGCCAAACCCTTCTCTACTCTGTTCCCCCCATATGCATCCCTCTTCTAGCTCCCTTAGTTACACTAGTCCCCTTCCCTCCTCAACAGTCTCAGCTTAAGGAATTACTCTGATTGATTCACAGGTACACTTTTAGCATTTGTCCACTAGATGGCACCCACTCTCCACTATTCTTGACATCTTACATCTCCTACTTTACTTGCTTTACTACTCTCTACAAGTTCTTATTTCTCCTTTTTTTTCCCTCTCTCTTTTCTTCAAACATCTTTGGCCATTCTATCCTTTTAAATCCTTGTCCCCTGTACTTACCTTCTCCAGGCAACATTCCACAGATAGGTTCTTGCTCTGATACTGCTATCCTTGGCTCTACCTGCTCCATTTCTCCCCCAACCCACTCACCCCCTGCCCCCCCATTATTACCCCAATATCCACCCACCCAATACCTTCTACCTTACAGCCCACACTCTACCTAGCCAATTACCTACTCTTACCTCAATTACCCACTCTCTTACCACACTCTACCTAATCACCCCTACTCAACACACCTACAAACCTAACCAGGCCAATTAGGCAACTCCATTTCTCAGGCAAACACCCACTCCCAACTATTACCTCAAATCTCCACTCCATCATAAAACTAGATACTTAGCTACACCCTATACATACAACACAATCACAGTTTACTCAGTAACTACATACCAACTCTCAACAGCCATCTTTAACAACATCATCATCATTATGATCTCTAAACCCTCATCCTTCTCCACTCTGCTGTTACTTCTCCTCAATATATCCTATATCTACTACCTCCTCAGCCCAATCAGACTAAACACTCACAACTCTCATGTAACCCTCCAACTCAACTCCACTCATATGAACTCACACACCATAATATCCCTCCTCACCTATATGATATAAGCAACCATCCACTCTTCCCTTAAGCAACCATCACCCTTCATAAACATTATACCATCAGAGCAACTAACAAACCCATCATCATCATACTAAAGCCTAATCTATACTCTAAACAGTCCAAATACCTCTCCAGCACAATCCTATATCAAATTACTACACTATTATCAGGAGATATTCACCCTAATCCTGGTCCCGCCACCTCAACTACTACAGACAAGTCCATACTATTCAATTCAAATTCCCCAAAGTATAGCTTAACAAAATCCCAAACCTCCATGCCTGGCTTATACATAACAAACCTGACTTCCTATCCATCTCTGAAACTTGGTTAAAACCCCATATAAAAGACTCTGAAATAACACCACTCAACTACTCACTAACTATAGAATCACAACCCATAAAATAGGTGGAGTAGGAGGTGGAGGCTCTCCCTATACTCATCCTCCTTATCCTGACAAGTTACTCCATATAACAAACCTTAGTTCCCCCCACCACAATGCTGAATTACTCCTAGCATTATTTCAGGTTAATATACACAAGCACATATGTATAGCCTCCCTTTACATCCCCCTTGCAATATTACTACACTTGAGGACATCCCTTTCTGGCTCTCCACTTACATCCACTACAGCCTCAGGCTCTCCTACTAACATTACTATTGAAATACAATATTAACTGGGAGACATGAATAGCAATTGGTTCTCCATTCAGTCTCCCCCACAAACCCACTTAACATCAACCTTTATACCTTCTCACAGCTAATTAACTCCACAACCCACCCCTCAAGAAACCTATCCAGTGGTAGCATTTAGACTGGATTCTAGTCTCCCACTCTCATTATTTCCTCTGACAATGGTACACTTCCAGACCCTCTTAGCGACCACCTACCCACCACATATCGAATTTCTTCACCCATACACCAAACACATAATTATATTACTACGCGAACCAAAAAACTTCAACCTATACCTAACCTTTTCTGATCAAAGCAATAAATTGGAACATTCTAAATACTCTACCTTTAATGCTGCTGTGCCACTTCAACTCAACCTTCTTAAACCTTCTTGACTCATACCTTTACGTACTAAGAGAATAAAATCAAACTGCCCCTTACGTAACTAGTAAACCATGCACTCTAGATAAAACCTGGGCACTTTACCAGATAAAATCTGGGCACTTTCTCCCCTATTCCATAGTCTCCTCATTCATAATGAATATGAAACACTTAGAAATAAAGCAAAAAAAGCTATCATACCACTGGGACCGACAAAATTACTTCTCCATACTCCAAAGCAGCAAATAAACAAAACCCTCAGAAATTTGGAAGGTACCGGAAAGGAGTCGCCACCCCATCAATCCTGGCAAATATAACCCCAGCCCAGACAACCAATGTTCTGACATAGACACCAATGTTCCACAATAGATTTTAACTCAATTTTCTTTATTCTTTCTTCCATTTCTAATTCCATTTCTAAATTCACATTCTCTAACATTTAACCACTAACAATTATTTCCACCCCTCACCCTCAACTTCCCTCTACTAACACTTTTTACCCAATTAATACCATACTTACTTCTTTCTTTCTCCACTATCATCATTCATTCTAATAAGCTCTCTACCCCTTCCTCTTCTTTCTTCTCATTCAAACCTATACCCATATCCAATCATATCCACCATAAAAACTCCTTCAGAAACTTAAGCCTTTGCTCTAATGCCCCAGACAACATCCTGGGTCATATTTCTTAGCATAGCTGCAGCCATTACTGCCTACCCCATTAGTATTCTAATCAACTGGTCTATCCATGAAAGCATAGCACCCCAAATCTGAAAAGTGCTTTTATCATAAATCTCCCTACATATAGGCGTAATAATAACAACAATACTAACCACTTCCGCCCCATCTAACTCTATCTCCCATTTCTAAACTCCTAGAAATGTATCTAAAAATGTATCCAACTCCTACCATATTCTTAGGACTCATCACTTATTAACTCCAGACACTGTATGGTTTTAGACCTGGTCCTAAGCACTGCATGGTTTTTTAGACTCTCCTTACAGCACTAAGGACAAACCTCCTCTCCTTTCCCTGAAAACTAAAATATATTCTATATTCTCGTCATAATTCGCTCTACCCTCCTACTTGGTCTCTAAGGCCTTTGACAATATTCCTCTCACAAACACTTAAATTTAAAACTCTCTCAGCTTAACCTATCCTCCTCTTCTCTTTGAACTGGTTCTCCAGCTACAGTTACTTATCTAATATCATATCATCTAAAATGGAAAAGGCCAAAAAGGCCATCTCCTCTTTTCCTTGTTACCCTGAACTGGAGTTCCTCAAGGTTTCTATACTTGGTCCTCTCCTTAATATATTCATAAATGACTTCCGTAATTCTATCCCCTCTCAAATATCAATCCAATATGCAGATGATTCTAACCATTATCTGTTCGGCCACATCCCACCGTATATTGCAAACGCTTACACAAGATGCATTCTCAATCACAGAACAATGGATGAAAATGAAAAATCACCTAGCACTAAATGCTCTCTAAAACCAAATTAATGGTATTCACTTCCTCTAAAGTCACCCCTATCAATACAAACATATTTTCTATCACTAGTCAGAACAGCACATCTCTGGAATTGGTGTCTGAGAGGCTAAATTACCATGGTCCAGTCCAAAATTGATAGTAAGCTTAAATCTCAACTCCCACTACGCTCTACAGCTAAATATAAATATAAAAAATGATCAGGAAATTAGGCATGCTATGAATTACAAAAATCGTCTACTCCTCACACCCCTCTACTAAAATCACTCTCTGCCTCATTTTTAATCCCTCCCTTCCTCTATGGAGCCCCACTCTTAACTCTTAACCTACAATCTTCCTTTTTAAAACACAACTTTCCTCATGTTACAACAAAATTGCCAAATTTGCTACTAGCCACAAATCATCTAGCCACCACTGTTCTCTTCCACAAACTAAAATGGCTAGAACTATCCAATCATCTTACCTATACTCAACTGACTCTTGCACATAAACTCATTTTCAAATCCCCTACTGTGTCCATACCTTTCCTCTACCTTTAAAATGCTTTAAAATACCTAAACAAGAGTACCCAACAGAGTACTCAGATCAACAACCAATAGAATTGCACACCAACCCGGCCCCCAGGTAAAATCCCCAGGTAAAATCTCTATCCCATGGTCTAGCTACTCTCTGGGAAACTCCCCTTTTCTCCATCCATTCGCTATCACCTCTAACCACTTCACATTCAAAAAGTCTCTTCACTCTCACCTATATCAGTGGGAAGTGGGATGTTCCTGATCTGATCTCATCCATCATAATATACACTGTCACACCAATCTCTTTCCCTCCTTTCCACTAACTTCCTTTTACTGCCTCATAACTCCTACATTCTCCTGTGTTTCTACTTGTTCTAATCTTTTACAAAACTGTATTATAATATGTCATACTTTCATACTTACTAAGAGTTTTAACCCTCTCAGTACATATTCAGAAATGTTTCTTTTCCTGTATGTAACTTCTGTAACATTCATCACCCGGGTCTACTACTGTAACATTATGCTCTAAGCTCTAATGTATAACTATTGTAATATAACCTATAACCTAAACCTATTTGTAATGTCATGCCTTTGTATCACTTGAGTATTGTAATTGAAATGTCTAAGCTGTAAGCTTTGTTAAAATATTGTAATTTAATGTAAAACTTATTGTTGTTAATTTACTGGAGCTTTTCTCTCCCAGGACTCATCACTGAAAATGGGTTAATCTTTGGCCCAATGAAAATCGTTAATCTTGTCCTAAACTTTGGCCCAATGCAAATACAAATAAATAAATAAATAAATAGTACTACATACACATGACATGCCCCACATAGATTATATGCATAGGACATAACACAATACCTCTTATAACACATAATGTTCTGAATGCCTTCATGGATGATGAGATAAACTACTAGAAATAGCATGTGGAGTCATGTATTGCTCCTACAAACCTGGACAAGATAGGGTAGCAGACATTGTATCAGCATGCTGTTTCAGTCAGGTATGATACCTGATGCTGACATGTGTGTCACTACACTCACTGTGGCCAATTTAGCAACAGTATCACATACATGGGCATTGTTAAGAGACACAGACCACATATAGGTTGCAAACATCTCAATATTCCATAGACATCTGTATAGAGGACTGGTATGGCCTGCACAATGGATTAACATGCTGTATGTGAGGCAGATGCCATTACCACTCTATATAAAGTAATGCCACTGGGAGGTGGTAAACAAGCATGGATGGTACACACATAAAAATGGTATCAGCCAAACAGGATATGATCTTCACCCAAGCAGTTGCCAGTATTGAGATTAGAATGTCTACCTATCAAGTTATTGCTATTATAGTGTTACACAGTTATCAGACATGCCGCAGAACTTGCATGACTTCACCTACTCTGAAGGTACTTCTAAGGTGAATGACATCAGCAGGCCTAGTAAAGTAGGATGATGGGAAGTGTGCAGGGTGGTACACAACTCAAAATGGTATAACACACACAGTATGTGATTTTCACACAAACAGTTGCCAGCATTGAGAATAGAACTCCTACCTATGTAGTTATTTCTATTGCAGTGTTACGCAGTTATCAGATGCACCATGGAGCTTATATGTGAGTGACATCAGCATGACTGATAAAGTAGGCAACTTATCAAAATGCTTCTTCCTACAAACATACACACTTGTGCCAGATTTGAGAGTAGAACCGCTGCCTATTTATTTATTTGTATTGTAATGTTACACAGTTATCCCATGCACTACAGAGTTTACTGGACTGATAACTGTCCAAAGGTGCTGATAAGGGGAATGACATCAGCAGGTCTGATAAAGTAGGGCAGTGGGTGGAAAACTTATCACATTACTTCTTCCTACAAATATACACATTTTTGTCAGATCCAAGAATAGAACCCCTGCTTATGTACTTATTTGTACTATAGTGTTCCACAGTTATCACATGCACTACAGAGCTTACTGAGCTGATAACTTGCCAAGGTTACTGATAAGGGGAATGACATCAGCAGGAGTGATAAATTAGGGCAGAGGGTGGGATACTTATCAAAATACATGAAATTAAAAGCATACACACACACTCATTTGTCAGATCTGATATCTAGCTAGTGATTTGTACTATAGTATTACACAGTTATCACAAAGCTTACTGGGCTGACAATTGGCCAAAGGTGCCAATAAGGGGAATGACATCAGCAGGACTGATAAAGTGGGGGACTGTGAAGTGCTGTGGGTGGGAATGGCCTAAAACTATTTCACCTACAAACAAACAAACAAACAAACACTTCTTCACTCACACACACACACACAGTTGCCAGTATTGAGATTAGAACCCTTACTTATCTAGTTATTTGTATTATATTATTACACAGTTATTGCATAAACTACAGAGCGTATAGGGGTAATCAGTGTCCAGTGGTACTTCTAAGGTGAATGACAGCAGCATATCCTGTGAAGAAGGGCAATGTAAAGTGTACTAAGTGAGAAGAGTCTCCTAATACTTAAACCTATGGAAACACACACACACACACACACACACACACACACACACACACACACACACACACACACACGCACACACACGATGTGATATTATAAACCCAACCTCAGTACTGTTACATAATGGGGTTTACCTTTTATGCTGGCATGTGCAACTGTTTACAACTGGTATACCACTGTCCATAGCATAATATCACTGTATGCCATTCAGGTTATCTGCGTGTGTGACACACTCTGTCTGTGTCCCCCTGTGTCTCTCTGTCTCTTTCTCTGTATCACTGTCTGTCTCTCAGTTCCCCTCATATATGTGTGTGTATGCTTGACATATGTTGTTATCTGTTGCCCATACATATGTGTGTGCATCTCATGCAACAGATTCAGATATATCACATATGGGCCGACTATAGCTAGCTGAGGATAATCATGTCTGATGTGTGTGTGTAGGGACAGTTGAGGTGTATATAGCTGTCTGTATGCACAGACATATATCAACAATACGGTCATATAGTCCAATGTGTGTTCCAACATGTCCTGTGATTCTTTAAGTGTAGGAGCATGTCCAGTGTGACCTTCTATAGTTAGAGTGTGATTCCATTCCAGAGAAAGGTGTACTCCAGTCCAGGGTTTTGTGTGCTACAGCCATACCTCTCAGGAATACACAGGAATTTCCTCAGGGTACTTGTTTTGTTTAGCAGACATTTTCTGACATATCTGTAGTCTGAAACTGCAATGTATTGTGTCATTACCTAGTGCCAGACATCCTCAGATCATCAGAGTGCTTTACCATACTAGTTGTATGATGCATAGACCAGTATTATGAGGGCAGCTATATATATTCCTCCCCAACAAGGTCATTTGTAAAAGCAAACATAAGAAAAAAGAATTATTGTGAATGACCACGGACAACAGTACCAAAAGGCACTCATATTCACAAAAGCCTTGGCACCTCAGCTACACATCTCTCAGGATATTCTACATAGCACTGTGACTTCCAGGTATGTCAGTGGCAGAGCAGTGGGATTCACTAACATGCATAACAGTTGGCACTGCAGTTATCTGCACACGGCCCTGTTAAAGACAGCACTGTACCTAGGACACTTAAAGATGACTGCAGGAGAATGTTCTGGTCAGATCCAGACAGTATTCACCACACATACACATAGCGCATTGACCCCTGCATATTGTGGACAGGCAACATGTTTTCATGTGTATTGGGACAGCCCTGTCAATATGTATGCTATGTTGCTATTTCTCGGCAAGCATACATGTTACATGGCGCAGTGGTGCAGTGGTAGCATTGTCACCTTACAGCAAGAGGTTCTCTGGTTCGATTCTCAGCTGGGGTGCCTTCTGTGTGGAGTCTGCATGTCCTCCCTGCATTCGTGTGGGTTTCCTCCCACATTCAAAGACATACATCTGGAGTGTTTCTCCCCTGGCCTCTGCTGAAAATTGTCTATGTTACAAGTCAGACTTTCCCGGTTAACAAATAAAAAAAAAGAAATAAATAAAAATAAAGTGTGTGGGTATATAGGGGGGGGGGGGTAATCTGTATCAGCTTCGGTAAGACCAGCCGGAGGCACAGACACAGCTTCAGTGAACCAAACAAAACAGTTCCTTTTAGAACTACCGCATCTGCCCGAAAGAGCATTCTAAACACAAAACAGCTCTTCCCAGAGCTCATAGAGATCTGTAACAGCTCTATATAGAGCTCCAGCTGCCCACAGGGCTAAAACAGCTCTTTTTAGAGCTAGCTCCACCACCGACTACATGTGGAAATCTGTTCACCGTTTAGGATCAAAAGTGAAAGGCTTTGTAAAATTGGTTATTCCTTCCCTCCGGGCAGGCATCACTCAGGATCAAAACCCAAGAGGTCCACACCTATTTTTCTGGTTTTAGGGCTTTAAAGGGAAGGAAAAGGGAAGAGTTCATAAGTTCATAGATTAGTACTAGGCTAACTGCATTTGCTGGCCATTTTAAGCCTAGCCAGTTACCCCATGTAAGAATCAAACCCTGCACCTTGTGTTTGTAAGGTAAACACCTTAACCATTATTCCAAAATGAAAAAAAGGAAAATAGCAGAATTAAAGCAATCAAGTACAAATAACATAGCTGGTAGGTGGAATGCATCATAGTCAGCCAATCACACAGGCAGCATCTGTAGTACAACAGTATAAAGTATGCAAACACCTTACAGTCAGTTTTTTCCCACAAACTCTGCACCATTGGTGTACACAAGCAAGGGAATTTTAACTGGAAAAATATTAGGGGCTGCCATTGCTTTGATCCATCAGTATGTGCTAGAGGCTGACATCAGAAAGGAGGATAATGCTTACAACCGCCACAGACCGAGGAGGAGGAGAAGAGTGTTCAGACCCAGGGTTACCTATCAGTGGCTACATGATCTGGAGATAGTGGATCACTACAGGGTGGATAGAGACCTCCTTCAGCAAATCATTGACCTGTGCTGGCCTCAACTCAGAGCTAGAACCAACAGAAGGGAACCCATCCCAGTGGATACCAAGGTATGTGTAGCCTTAGGAATTCTAGCTACAGTTACTTTCCAAAGACATACTGGGGATATCATGGGGATCTCACAGGCATCTGCATCCAGGGTACTCCAGCAGTTCCTGGATGCCATGCTATCACATGCTGGTGAGCACATTTACGTCCCCAACACCCGTGAGGAGAGGACCAACAATATGTGTCTCTTCCACCATGTAGCAGAATACCCAGAGGTACTGGGTGCCATAGACTGCACGCACATCCACATTAAAGCACCGCCCAGTGAACAGGGTAGGGTCTACATAAACTGCAAGGCATTAGGTCATGTGCAATGCCCAGGGCATTATCATGAATGCATGTGCTGGCAGCCCTGGAAGCTATCATGACTCCCACCTCTGGCATTCATCACAGCTCTACCAGGCATTTGCCAGGGGGACATCCCATATGGCTATCTGGTGGGGGGTGCTGGCTATGCACTGGAGCTGTGGATGATGACACCCATCGGAAATCCACACACACCCACTCAAGAATGCCATAATGAGGCACACGCACAGACCAGGATCATTATATAGCATGTGTTTGGGATGCTCAAGTCACGGTTCTACTGCCTTGACATATCTGGTGGAGCCTTGCAGTACTCTCCAGTCACATGTTCATAGTATGTGTCATGCTACATAATATGATCCTGCGGTAGACATACGGAGGAGTGCCCAGTATGCCCTGGCCTTGACAAAGAGGCAATGCATAGTACACATATTGACACTGTAGGGACTCCAGGGACTGACAACTCTCTCTGACTCGCACACACAGTAAAATGGATGACACACACATCACATTACCTGCAAATTACCATGTATAGGCAGTGCACTGTGTGCATCCAACATAGGCGGCCTTCAAGCATTGTCCTCACAACTGCTACAGGCACAAGGTAAGTCAGTCTTCTTAACAATAAATGAATGGAGTAGTATGTTTTGCTAGCATATTTATGGTAATGCTGCACACATGCAAGGGAATGGAGTGGCCTATTGGGATAGCAGCATACAACTGACAGCTATGTGGGACACTAGGAAATGTCTGGCCAAAACTGGCCTCCACAAGCTATGCAGTAGTACTCTAGGTGGCAAATCCCACTGCACTATATGTGTGGGGACAACTAACTGGGGGGTCATAGGTCACAGGCATGTGGTGTAGTGTGTGACTGGCAATCACGATATGTTTGTTCAGACAGTTGTTCTACTCTAGAGTTCATTTTGGGTACAGGTATGTTGCTATGACTGTGGTGCAAATGTTTTTGGGTGGATATTTTTGCACCACTCTCTGCTTTTCACTACAGTTCCATCTCTGTAGTGCATGCTATATTTGAATATACATGAGTAATTGCCCAGAGGTGATGTGGGGGGAGTGTCATGTTGGCCTTACTGTGCTTCATAAGGTGCTGGGTGACATTTTTGGCAGCTGTCAGGGGATTTCCATTCTGTTACATCACTGCGGTCATACATCTACACAGTCCTGAGGCCTAGACACTGTCCAGATGCATGACTCATATGTTTGGTATGTTCTCCAGACAGTTGTTGTCCTTGGCTAATCAGTAGGATAGTCTGGGAAATGCAGTCATAAATGCTAACATCCATTGGTGTCACTGACTTCATATCCTTCAGAAAAGATATGTTACAACAAAGATGGTAACACCAGCAACTGTCTACATTTATTATGTCCAATATTCCTCTGTGTTTGGGGCTCTGTCCTCCAGTTATGTCAAGCTTGGTCCAGATGTCATGCACTAAGAGGTTCAGAGGTATGTAGTATCATTATCTATTGCATTCATTTCTGCTACCATCCCAGTGATGTCATAGACCCTCCCAGACATGTAACAAGGAAGTGGCCATAGATATGAGTCCTGTGCCTATACATCCTCTGGGGACCTGTACATTTGAGAGGTTTATGTATGTCTGCCCATTGTTAAAAGACTGTCAGGATTGTGTAGCAGTATAGTGTGTACATGTTATTTCGGCTTTGTAGGGAGGGGGTATATGTGAGTGTCATGGGCTATTTCTATCTGACTGTGCATGCTGCTCCAGTTTCTGGTTTCCTATCACCTGTATATGTTTGTACAGGTAGACCATGACATGTCTCATAACACCTCAAGATTTCAACTACACTGTGACTTGGGGCAGTATATGTAGGGGTAATTTGTGATTGACAAATGGGATTTTGTTGCTCACACAGTCATTATACTGTAGTGTTCAGTTTGCTTACTGGTATGTCACTGTGACTGTGGTGCAATTGTTTGGGGGTATGCACTTTCACACCAGTCTGTTTTCCACTAGTGTTACATCCATGTAGTGGCTGTTATATTTGCTAATGCATGTGTACAGGTTGAGAGCTGGACTTAGGTAGTGTTATGTCAGTCTGATTGTAGTTTGGATATTGCTCGGTAGCTCAGTGTAGTTTCCCTAATGTTGTGTTATATCCACATATTCGTAGGATGTCCAGTTGTCTCACTGATATCTTTGGTCTGCTCCCCATACCTGTTGTGTATTCCTGACTCATCAGTGAGATGATGTGGGGATTGAGGTCACTAACTAATGAGAAGCAAATGAGGCCTGGGACTGTGATATTTCAGTCAATATATGTTAGGAAATACAGTGTTACTACATCAACTTTCTCAGCTTATTTACTCACGTATTTTGGATATGTCCCTATTTTCAGGCCTTTGTCTCCCCACTTTGTCAGGCTTGGTCTGCATTCATTACACTAAGGGGTTCTGAGCATACCTTTCCACTGCAAGAATGCCTGGATGTTTGGCCCATACTTTTTGTTCAGTTACACAATTTATTTGTATTTGGTAAATCACGGTGATTATCCAAGGCTTTATGTTAGTAAATAATGACATAAAATTTCAGTTTCCATCCTCATATCCTTCAGTAATTGTCTGCTGAAATGCACCCTGATGCTGGAGTAAATGTCTTTATTAGTAACAGCAATATTTGAAATATGTCTCTATATGTGCCCCCCTTTACAGCCTTTATAAAGGTTTCTTGCACTAACAGGTTGAGAGGGATGGTTCTGTGGTATAACTGTACTGCATGTTATATGCATACACACACACACACACACACACACACACACACACACACACACACACACACACACACACACACACACACACACACACACACACACACACACACACACACACACACACACACACACACACACACACACACACACATTTTTCCTGCCTTTATATTTTTATATGTGTATATCTATATTATGACTCTACTTTTTTCATATAAATGTTTCAACATACATATATCTATATATGTGTGTGTATATGTCTATATACAACATATGAATAATTCCACAAACCTTTCTCCCTAATGTTGTATGCCTCTATAGCATGTTATATTTGAAAAATCAGGGTTAATTCCGACAGCTCAGATGGCATAGTGGTACATTCCTCTGACTGTAGTGTTCAGGGTCATGGTTTCAACAGTTGGGACTGCTGTTTTTTTTCATTAATGTTGAATGACCAGAATACATGATATGTTTGTTAAAGCATGACATGTTTTCACAGTTCAGATGATGTAGTGGTATTTTACTGTGATTGTATCCCGGGTTCGAGACTTGGTGGGGTTGACTGTTTTGTTGCTGGGGCAAAACAGGGTGTGATGGATACAGAGTGATTAAGGCTTGTTTAATCATATTATACTTTATATTATACAATAATATTAATATACACATGTAATTTTACGTTAATCTTCCACGACATCCCCCTATGTGCTTTCATTAAATTATATTCTTGTGTGACTATACTGTATGGGGTACTTGTGTTTATATGGGGGTTTCACATCTTTTCTACACTGACATCTCACATTTGAAACTGCTACACTACCCTGGTTGACAAAAATCAGTTGCTACATAATTTAAGTTTACTAAAATAATTTTAACAATACTTTCACATAGGAAAATAAGTGGCCAATCTTGATACTTGCACTATGAACACCTGCATGTAAAGCCACGACTCTAACCACTATACTATCCTGGCTTGGAAAGTTCACCTGTATATTTGCATTTAGCTCCTATGGGATGTTTAAGCTATGCTAAGCAGAGGGCCATAATGTGCACACCCATTTAGCTACACTTAAACATTCCTTAAACTTGTAAAAAAAAGTATATATTATTATTATATTATGTTATATGGGTGTGTATTGTGGTGTTCTGACAACTAATTGGGACTGCAATCATGAAATACTTGCATTCATTTTGTTTCCAGGCTTCTATCCTTCAGGCACTCCTGCTAATACATATCCTGTTATCTATCAACTTTCTAAGTGTGTGAGGGCAATTTTTCAGATGTGTCTCTAATGTATTATGCATTCACCCCATCATTTGTGCCTTAGTTAACATGCACTGCTATAAGGGAATATTGGCATACATTTGCTTTCAGACTTCTACCCTTACGTAATTCATGTTAATGCATAACCTGTTCTCTATCACCTTTCTATGTTTGTGGGGCTATATTGCATTTTTTCACTTTTGGGGGACTTAACCCTGTTATGTGTGCATTTGCACACATTTCCTGCTTGTTGTACAGCACTTTAGCAATGCAGGGGGTCTGTCACAGAACCTGTCACACACCCACTGCATTGCTTTCTTGTTGCCAGTTTTTATTTCAGTGTCTGCAGGTACTGAAATGATAATTTTTTCATTTCACTGTTTGTGGACACTGAAATACTAGCATAATATTAGAGTAAAGCTCTAATATTATGCCAGTTCAGCTTAGAAAGTGCTGTACTGCACTTTCTGGGTGCGTGTTTAGTGTCTGTGCACTACTTGGACACGCCCCCTGCACTCGTTCATGGTTCGTGCCCATGAAGATTAAAGAGCAGCGCGCCTTCATGAATATACAATGTGAGTTGCTGTTCTACACGGACACGAGCCACTCCATGCAAGAATACTGCTATTCTTGCATGGAGTTTCATGAATCCTGGGGTTAGTATATGATTTGTGTTACTTAAAAGCACATCTACATGAGTTTAAAGGTATATATAAGGGTCATGTGTTCAGGAAGTATAAGGTACAAAGTTATGGACATTATTAATAAATCTGTTAAAAGTATTATTCAGAGAAGGTTGGAAGTCTCAAATCCTTGAAGAAACCATGCTTTCCTAAATGCAGATGCAATTAACCTATGAAAATAGTGCACCCCAATATTCATTATGGGCAGAATTTGTGTTGCATAGCTCAAATGTGAAGTACTACATCCAAAATGGAATTTCTGTACTGCCTCTCATCTGTTACAATATCTAAAACTACAACATTTCTGACATGATTAGTGTAGCAATTTATCTTTTGCAATGCTCTTAAAATTTTGACCCATCATACCAGTTTGTTCTGTACCGGAATTAAGTAAACAACATAACGGAAAAGATTCTTTCGAACTTCTTACTCAGATCTCTAAGCTGCAGTGATATTTTTCTTTAGACAAAATTTGCCTCACTTATATAATGTGCAACACTTTTGAATAAACCTATCTACCTTAGGAAAATTAAATTCAGTATACCAAAAGAAATGTGAAATGAAAACAACATCACCTGTGCAAGTGCTGGTTTCAATTTCAACCAAGTGTACATTTTGAGAAAAGAAAACTAAATTCAAAAGCAAGGAAAATCATGATTCCATTAGGACTTTCCACAGTGTTTAAATTCAGATAGCCTACAAAAACTTTGAGAAACTGAGTGAGTAGGAATTTCATAATGTCAAGTAGTGCTGGGTAAGCATAATACATTTCCTTTTTTGGTATCAAAACAAAGAGACAATGGATGTTGTGAGCATTTATTCATTAAGTCTGAATAAAGAAAGATACTCAGAGGTATATTTAATTTCACGTACAAATAAAGGTAAAATAGGTCGGCTCCTCCCACACAGCCTTCGTCAAAATGTATATGAAAGTAGCTAATAAGCTAGAACATCATAACAGTAGCATTTCATTCCATGTTCAAAATAGTTATTTGCATTAATCTCTTGGGGTGCATAATAAAATGTCTTAAACTAGCTAATTTATTAAATTAATTCTAAAAGTAGGACTAGCTTTAATAATAAGTAGATACAGACCCAGGTGATAGCCAAACAGCAATGTGAGGGAGGTGAGCTCCTTTCCACAGAATTAAAAATACAAGCCCAGCTAACACCTAATTGCTGCAAGCTGAGAAGGCAGGGACTTTGTACTTCTTGGCAGGAATCTTGTAGAATCCGGGGTATCTATAGCAGGTAGACAACATGCAGACATGCAACATCCCCAGTAGGACAAACTGTAGCATCACACGTGCATTTACAACACTGATGTTATTCTGCTGCAGTTTGGAGTAGTGTTTGAATAAACTCTAGCAGAAAAAAATTAGGCTACATCTCTAACACCCAAACCTATCCCCTTTAAAGGGAGCAAGTGAAAAGTCACGGCACTGACAAGGTCTCTAGTCATGAAAGGGTCGGTGAAAAGTGGACGAGGTAGCTAATGAAGAAAAGGAAATAAACTCATATTCTTCATTGTTTAGTCTCTGGGCTTATTTTTCAGTGCTTCTACCATCCCTGATTATCCATCTGTTATTCTTTTTTTGTTGTCAAAGTTGAACACGACATGCAGCATTTTATTTCACTGATTCATTATGAAACAACGATCTTTTTGCATTCATCCATCCTATAAAACAAAAAATCTTTCGTACCCTTTGTGAAAATCCCCAGCTTATATTCAGTTGTATTCCTATTAGTAATAACTATTGTTATTCATTCTCCAGTTACTTGCCTAATTAGGTTTAGAGTCATAGAGGAGCTGAAGCTCATCCCAATACTGAGTGAGTGCAAACAGACAAAGCTAATACTGGACAGGAAGCCAGTCCATCACAGCAACATTCTATCTCATTTCTTGATTTTATCTATGTGTTAACTAAATAAGCCCACTGGACAATGTGTTCATTTTCAAGAGTGACACTGGAACAATTTTTGGTTAAGTGACTTGCTCAAAGTCATTCAGTAGGCATATAAATGCAGCCTGGATCAAACTTTGTACCTTTGTAACTACAGGAAGCTGCTTATTTGAAGTTTAATACCTTAACTTACTTTGCTAACTAGCAGAATTGAGCCTATATAGTTTTAAACCATTCTAAACATTAAATGTATTTGAAACTTCAGTATAACAAATACTCCGAATCAGCTTGTTTACAGTTTTATAACTTAACTGATACAGTATAAAATTATGGAAAAACAGGCCAGTTTATCTTCCAAGTTAAGGAACACAATTACATGTATGAAAAGCGTATTTGTATTACCATAAATCAAATGACCAAAGATTTTTTTTTTCTTTTTTATATCTCTCACACATACTTGCATCTAAGTTCAATATATATTTGTCTAAATCTGGCTGTATCAACAGTTTGTGAAAATCTTTCCTTGTATGAGCAAGAATTTGAAGGACAAAGTCATCATATTACATTATTAGGATATATTGTCTACTGTCATGTGGACATAAATTCAAGTAACATATGCATTCATAGCCTTTTTCACGCAATATAAATCTTAACAAACTACAAAATATTTTTGTTGAAAGAAAGTGATGAAAAATAATTTAAGGTCTTACATAAGGTAAGAATCAACATCCAGCCATAAACTAAAACATTTAGTGTATGACTTGTGTTCTTAACAGCACATGTAGATGAGTTTAAAGTTGTATATGGGTCGTATGCTCAGGAAGTATAAGGTACAAAGCTATGGACATTATTTACAAATCTGTTAAAGTGTTATTCAGTGAAAGCTTGAAGTCTCAAATCCTTGATGAAAGCATGCTTTCAGTTTTGGTCCTAAAAGCAGTTGCAACTGGCCAGTGAAAATATTGCACCCATGATATTCATTGTGGGCAGAATGTGTGTTGCATAGCTCAGATGTGAAGTATTGCATCCAAACAGGAATTTCTGTACTGCCTCTTATGTGTTACCGTGTCAAAAACTACAACATTTCTCATATGATTTGTGTAGCAATATAGCTTTTGCAATGCTCTTAAAATCTTGACCCATCATGCCAATTTGTTCTGTACCCGAATTAAGTAAGCAACATAACAAGAAAGATTAATTTGAACTTCTTACTCAGATCTCTAAGCTGCAGTGATATTTTTCTTTAGAGAAAATTTGCCTTACTTATATAATGTGCAACACTTTTGAATAAATATATATACCTTAGTAAAATTAAATTCAGTATACTGAAAGAAATGTGAAACGAAAATAAAATCACTTATGCAAGTGTTGGTTTCAATTTCAACAAAGTGTACATTCTGAGAAAAGAAAACTAAATTCAAAAGCAAGGAAAATCATATGATTCCATAAAGACTTTTCATAGTGTTTAAATTCAGATAGCTTGCAAAAACTTTGAGAAACTGAGTGAATAGCAATTTCATAATGTCAAGTAGTGCTGGGTAAACATAATACATTTCCTTTTTTGGTATCAAAACAGAGACAATGGTTGTTGTGAGCATTTATTCATTAAGTCTGAACAAAGAAAGATACTCAGAGGTATATTTCATTTCACATACAAATGAAGGTAAAATAGGTCGGGACTACCCATACAGCCTTCGTCAAAATGTATATGAAAGTAGCTAATAAACTAGAGCATCATAACAGTAGCATTTCATTCCATGTTCAAAACAGTTATTTGCATTAATCTCTTGTGGTGCATATTAAAATGTCTTAAACTAGCTAATTTATTAAATTAATTCTAAAAGTACGACTAGCTTTAATAATAAGTAGACACAGACCCAGGTGATAGCCAAACAGCAATGTGAGGGAGGTGAGCTTCTTTACACAGGATTAACAACACAAGCCCAGCTAACACCCAAGTGGGGGAAGCTGAGAAGGCAGGCACTTTGCCTTCTTGGCAGGAATGGTGTAGAATCAGGGGTATCTATAGCAGGTAGACAACATGCAGACATGCAACATCCCCAGTAGGACAAACTGTAGCATCACACGTGTATTTGCAACACTGATGTTATTCTGCTCCAGTATGGAGTAGTGTTTGAATAAACTCTAACAGAGAAAAATTAGGCTACATCTCTAACACCCAAACCTTTCCCCTTTAAAAGGAACAAGTGAAAAGTCACGGCACTGACAAGGTCTCTAGTCATGAAAGTGTCGGTGAAAAGTGGACGAGGTAGCTAATGAGGAAAAGGAAATAAACTCATAGTATACCTTGTTATCTTTCTTCATTGTTTAGTCTCTGGACTTATTTTTCAGTGCTTCTAGCATCCCTGATTATCCATCTGTCTTTCTTTTTTTGCTGTCAAAATTGAACACTACATGCAGCATTTTATTTCACTGATTCATTATGAAACAAAGATCTTTTTGCATTCATCCATCCTATAAAACAAAAAATCTTTCGTACCCTTTGTGAAAATCCTCGGCTTATATTTCAGTTTATTACTATTAGCAATAAATATTGTTATTCATTCTCCAGTTACTTGCCTAATTAGGTTTAGAGTCATAGAGGAGCTGAAGTTCATCCCAATACTGAGTGAGTACAGACAGACAAGCTAATACTGGACAGGAAGCCAGTCCATCACAGCAACATTCTATCTCATTACTTGATTTTATCTATTTGTTAACTAGATAAGCCCACTGGACAAAGTGTCCATTTTCAGGAGTGACACTTGAGCAATTTTTGGTTATGTGACTTGCTCAAAGTCATTCAGTAGGCATATAAAAGCAGACTGGATCAAACTTTGTACCTTTTTAACAACAGGAAGCTGCTTATTTCAAGTTAATGCCTTAACTTACTATGCTAACTAGCAGAATTGAGCCTATATAGTTTTAAACCATTCTAAACATTAAACATATTCAAAACTTCAGTATAACAAATACTCCCAGTCAGCTTGTTCTCAGTTTTATAACTTCACTGATACAGTATAAAATTATGGAAAAACAGGCCAGTTTATCTTCCAAATTAAGAAACACAATTACATGTATGAAACGCGTATTTGTATTGCTATAAATCAAATGACCAAAGATTGTTTTTTTTTTTTTCTTTTTTATATCTCTCACACATACTTGCATCTAAGTTCAATATATATTTGTCTAAATCTGGCTGTATCAACAGTCTGTGAAAATCTTTCCTTGTATGAGCAAGAATTTGAAGGACAAAGTCATCATATTACATTATTAGGATATATTGTCTACTGGCATGTGGACATAATCTCAAGTAACATATGCATTCATAGCCTTTTTCATGCAATATAAATCTTAACAAACTACAAAATATTTTTGTTGAAAGAAAGTGATAAAAATTAATTTAAGATCCCACATAAGGTAAGAAATAACATCCAGCCATAAACTAAAACATTTACTATATGACTTGTGTTACTTAACATCACATCTAGATGAGTTTAAAGGTGTATAAGGGTTATGTGGTCAGGAAGTGTAAGGTACAAAGCTATGGACATTATTTACAAATCTGTTAAAGTGCTATTCAGTGAAAGTTTGAAGTCACAAATCCTTGATGAAAGCATGCTTTCAGTTTTGGTCCTAAAAGCAGTTGCAACTAGCCAATGAAAGTATTGCACCCCGGATATTCACTGTGGGCAGAATGTGTGTTACATAGCTCAGATGTGAAGTACTGCATCCAAACAGGAATTTCTGTACTGCCTCTTATCTGTTACAATATCAAAAACTACAGCATTTCTCACATGATTAGTGTAGCAGTATACCTTTTGCAATGTTCTTAAAATCTTGACCCATCATGACAGTTTGTTCTGTACCCAAATTAAGTAAACAACATAACAGAAAAGATTCTTTTGAACTTCTTACTCAGATCTCTAAGCTGCAGTGATATTTTTCTTTAGAGAAAATTTGCCTCACTTATATAATGTGCAACACTTTTGAATTAACCTATCTACCTTAGGAAAATTAAATTCAGTATACCAAAAGAAATATGAAAAAAAAACACCTGTGCAAATGTTGGATTCAATTTCAACTAAGTGTAGATTCTGAGAAATGAGGTTTGGTAACAATCCATTTTTCCAGGGAAATCTTTAGGTGGGGTCTGATTAAAAATAATAGCAGGAATTATGGTTAGGATGAAAGTGTTAAATTGGAATGAGGGATGACCAGGAAGAAGTGAGGTAAGGATTGGGAAGGGCTTAAGGGGGTTAGACAAGTGTAACTGGGGCAGGAATCACATTTTGACATGAACTTGTTAAGTCAAGGTTATGTCCAAGATGACCTGTAGCTATTTTGGAAGACAGGTAGGCCTTGGTAATAGGTTGGTACTGGGGAGATTTTTCTTTTTCCTCTCTCCACTGTGTGGTTTCCCATGGTATGTTTCCTGAATGGGTAGGTCAAGTGTGCATGGCTGGTTATGTTGGATTGGTAGGGTGTGGGTGGTTGTCTAGTCTTTATTTGGTAACTCAGGAGCCTATGAGGGTGTCATTGCAGTTTCAGTGGCCCCCTGGTGATACTGGCCTCTGGCTTGCTTTTGCTTGGTGTTCAGTGCTTTGCAGGGGGCTGTGCATGGCATCTCTTCATGGGGTTTTACTTATGTGTAGTTAGAATGGCCAGTTTAGCTGGCGTGTCATTGGTGGGAAGTCAGATGTCAGTGGGGATGGTGCAGTAAATCTTCTGCATGGTTTGTTTTGTGGTCTGTCCTCTCTATTCAGTTGCCAGAAGCAGGTTTCAGGGGCTGTGAGATGCCCATGAGTGATCGCCATTGGTAGTGCATCACATAGCGTGCTATGGATAGGAAGGTCCAGATATATAGACTGTTACTTACTTGCTAAGTTATAGGCAGATATTTTCAAGCTGTCATTATTTTGTGCCTCTGTCCTCTTATTTTGGCAAGCTTTGTGTGGAGAGATATTGTTTATTGTTGGATGTGATGAGCAGTGCAAGGGGGAGGAGGGTTAAATGATTGCTCTGCTGTGATCATTGGTAGTCATTTTTATTGGGTGCTCCTTTCCCGGGCTTAGAGGAGAATGTTGCAAAATGGCGGCTTGCTGGTAAACTTCTGGCACATGATTACTGAAGGCAGTTGCAAATAAAGACAGACATTTGCATTTCAGACTTCCTCGCCTTTCAGATAATTCATGCTAATGCATAACCTGTTTCTTTGTGTTTCAGACTTCCTGCCTTTAGAAATTCAGGATAATGGTACAGCATTTCAGAGCTGGGGCCATTAGAAAAATAAATAAAATAAATAAATAAATACTCATACATAATCTGCTCTGTGTTTCATACTTCCTGCCTTTAAAATAATTCATGCTAATGTATAACCTGTTAGTCATCCCTGGTGCTTCTGTGGTTTGGTTACTTTCAACATAGTGGTAAGTCTTGTTTTAGGGTCTTTCCATAGGCCATAAGACACCTGCAAGCAAGGTCTTTAAAAAAAAATGCATGCCAACATAATCTGCTATTTTCGCGGCTTCTAATTATGGAAGCAATATTTGTGGTTTATTGGATGGCCACATGAAAGGAGGGACCTTGACCAAAATGGGCTGTCAGTAGCTATGTTATCTGTCCTCTCTCATGAAATCTGGGGATCGAATTAGTGCCAGCAATACTATTAATGCAGGTAGGAAGCTCAAAGCACACAAATCTCTGGCAGCATTAAGTGCCAGATGTAGTTAATAGAGGTGTTTTTTTTATTCCCCCTGTCATGCAGAGTTCGGTTTGGAGCTGCTAAAAGGTCAAGCTGTGTAAGGGTCAAAGTCATGTGCATACTACTTAACTATGCACATTTTGCTGACTGTTCTGATAAACTAAATCTTAACTAGTGTTTATTTTGCTTGAGGTTGTTTGGCTTTTCCTTGTGGAGTGCTGATCAAGCTTTGAGGGAAGGTGTACTGTGCCTTTGAATTCCATTAAATTTTGGGATCTCGCACAGCAGGATATAGAGTTCCAGACTTTTATTTGGCATGGTACTTATCAGGGCATGGCTTATGGCTTGCATTCCTGACTGTCTGTGTCATTACTGTGCAGAGGGATTTCTAAGGCTGTCTTTGACCTTATTTAGGGTTCAGTTTGTTGTGACTTGGCTGCCTTTATTGTTAGTGTGCTTTATTGCAATTGCCACATTACCTCTTAGACGATACTTGTATGTGTGGTCTAGGGTGACTTTGGCCTGGGCAAAGTTCTTGTTAGAGGTAGGTCTTTCTGTTCGTACAATTTTGCAGGAAGGTAGAGTGTTGATGCAATGCTGGATCTTAATTTATACCATCACAGATGGCTTGAATTCCTTTCTGTGAGGACCGCAGAACACATGCTGTGTGACTGGTAAACTGCTGTTGAATTCGCTGTTGTCCCACTTTCCTTATGTCTTCATCCAGATCACTTGGGTGCATGTTGTTCAGTGTTTTGGATGAGCGGTTTGCATTTTCAAGAGGGCGGGTGGGAAGTTGTAAGATATCGCCACTTTGGTGCTCTGGAATCGCATCGCAGAAGGATGTGAACCGGTGTGACAGTTGTGATCATGTTTTTGTGTACTGTTTCGGGCCATTATTGCTGAACTGTGTATTGCTGAACTGTGTATAATGTTGGCATGTTTATGAAACTTTTATATTTTGCTTGGTTGTTGAATTTTAAATTGGTCATATTGGCTTTCTGTTTTCATTATTGCATTGGGCCGGGGTAGTATGTACAATTGCTGTTTGCTGAGGCAGCCTTATTCGTACAAATACTCCTGCTGGTTTGTGTTTAGGCAGGCAGTTACAGGGTTAATTTTGCTAGGATTAGAAAGTTTTGAAGGAAATGAGGTAATTTAAAGCAAGGAAATGGTAACTGAAAGGGGGCAGGGGATTTAAGGCTGTTAAACTAAAAGGCTGGTCTCTTAGGTGTGGGTGTTTTAGAATGCACCCATCCCTTCCACTTACTGTTTTACATTAAGTGGTTCTTACATGCAGTGTATTTGAGAAATGAGGTGGGATGGTTTTAGAGGGGCCATGGGTGAAAACTCTCCTATTCCCCCTTTCCCCTTTCTTTGTGGAAATGGTTTAGATGTAAATTGGAGTGACCGGTGGCACAATACTCGTGTTGGTATGGGTCAACCCAGTGGGAGGTTTAACACTGGTGTTTAATATAGTGGTGAGTGGTTCAGTGCTACCCTAACTCACTAATACCTATGTGGTGTGGAATGTCACACCTCTAGCAGCCTCTACACAGCTTGCATTCCAGAGCATTTCTGCAAATTAAACATAAACCGTATACGATTTAAAATATGTGAATATTTTGTGAACAATAAAAGCTATTAACTTATATTTAACAAAATTGTCACTATTGTGTTTTTGCGGGCTGCGAGGCACTCGTGAGTGGCAGTCACTTCCGCGCATGCGGGGAGTCATGTTAGCCATTAGGAGAGGGTAGGAAGTGCCGAAGGTTGTAGAAGGTCCATTTTTTTCCCTCACATTGAAAAGGGATTACTTAACAACTTATTTTCTGCACATGTGTATAAAAAAATACACTGCAGCGAATAGCAAACATTCTGTCTGTTCAGACATATGTGGGGAAACAAATCTAAAGAATCAGGACAGTTTTCTTACTGCAACTGTTTCTCACAGCTTTGTGATTTAATGTAGTGCTATTATCTTCTGGAGTTCTGTGTTGAATTGGGTGCACATTTCTGATTGCTGCACAGAGCCAGGGAAAAGTCTCCCTGCACACATCTTGAGTATTGTCATGGATTAGTAGTCACTACTAATGTAGCAGGAAAGAACATTCTCTGCAGACATTGAGGTTTAATTATGTATTTAACTCTTGCCTCTCAACTATCTTTGATTTTATGGACCAGCTGCATACCTTTCAACTGTACAGATTTTCACAGAATATTCAGATTTTGTCCCATATTTTTAGTTCATTACGTATAAAATTGTGGTTTTCTGGCAAATCATTGAGGGTTAAAGTCAGAAAATAATGACAGGCATTTGAGTTTCATACTTCAGATCATTCAGAAAAGTCATGCTAATACAAAATCTATAATTCTATCAATTTTCTAAGTTTGTAAGAGCAATATTTAAAAAGTGTCCCTGTTTTGGCCCTTTGTTGCCCCATTGTTGATGGCTTTGTCCAGATTTCTTGGTCTAAGAGGTTGAGAGGTATGGCCAACCATAATTATGCCTTTATTCTTATTTTTTTTTTGTTCTCTAACCACATAACTTTCCTGCACATCTGACCATATCTTACCTTACCAGGCAGTGAGTGGCTGAAGCCGTGTGGTGGTTGGGAAGATGGGCATGTGGCATGTGTTCATGATGTGGTGCACCATGGTTGTGGAAGGAGGTGTTCATCATGATGGTGGCAGACCTACTATCCTGCAGAAGAGTCATGTTGCAATTATTTTTTTTTCTGCCCCCTGTAGGTTGTGTTTCGGGCTGAGCATGCCATTTTCTGGAGCATGCACACAGGGGGAACAGTGGGGTCATTATAGCTGATACATTCATAAATTGGTAGACCGCTATTTCAACTGTATATATTTACTGAATGTCTTCTGCCACATATTTTCAGTCCATTTTTCTTAATATTTTAGTTTCGGTCAATTCATTAGGAAATTATGGAGGGTTAATTTTGGAAAGTAATGGACAGACATCGGAGTCCAGACATAGCTTTCAACCTTCAGTCTCTGAAAGGAGAAGTATAAGAAGCATTTTACATAGGGAAAACGGAGCATAGACTGAGGAAGCGTATATACGAGCACTACTATGACATCAGGACATCTAATGAGAAAAATGCCTTGTATAAGCACACCTTGACTTGTGTTGGTGCTAATTTTGCATTTGTTGTGGTTGAGCACGTTCCTATGGACATTAGGGGTGGCCCTTGGGAAGCTCGCCTTGAGTACCAGGAACTTTTTTGGCAGGTTACCCTAGATTCTGGGAGACCACCTGGGCTCAATGAATACATCAGTATTGCCCCTCTTTTAAAACTTAGAGCAGCTAAACTGTCATTTTATAACCTATTGGTTAAAATGTGTACCAACATCAAATTATGCTAAATTAGTATTGCACTGTAAAACAATTATTTATTGTGCTCTTATGTAGATTTACTACAACTTTAGGTATTGGTGTCATATGGCTACAGCATTTTATGCTTTTTTTTATGTCTCATATTGACATTCAGTAACTCTATCATAAACTTACACTTTATGTATTTTTTGGATGTGGTTTATTTTTTGGCCACTAGATGGTAGTATTTATATACTGTTTTAAACATATTTTTTAAATAAAATGTTTTTATAGGTAAAAACAAATGTCAAAATGTAGTCCAAAAGTGAGGAGTGCACCAGGCTGCAAATAAATCTCACCAAATCTTCCACAGACTGTCCTTTATTAAGACAAACATTGAAACTGCTCAATGATTGATGTCATCAAATGAAGGCAAATGATGAATTCTACCAGCATGACCTGATTATTAACATCTCAAGGTATGAACTAAATCTTCATGAAACTTCATTATTGAACAACTCTTGTTCAACAGACACTGGTGGACATTAAATTGTTCACCAGAAATTTAGGGTTGAAGTTAATGTATGGACATAATGATTTGAATGTTGATTCTACAGCATCCAATAATTTATACCACAGCCTCATAGTGATTTATTTACTTTGTATAACAATAATAAGTTGAATATGGATAAGAACATATATACCAATAAAATGCAAGAAATGTTGATGGACAAAGATATATTATGTAAAACTATAGACAAGGAACTCTATGTTTATTTTCCCAAAGTGCATAAAACAGAGATAATCCCCTTTGAGACCCATTGTATCTAGTAAAGGATGGCTCACAGAACCACTTTCCATCTATTTAATTATCTGATTTAAACAGATCACAGTTGTTTTCAAGTGATGACATTTTTGTAACACTTGATGTGACATCATTATTTACATCAATACCAAATGATGTTGGTATTGAATCATGACATAGCTAATACAGATGTTATGAAATGGATGAGCCTGAACAATGTTCTGCTATATGACAATAAGTATTTTTGCAAACATTTGGTGTTGGCACAATGGGAAGACACTATGTATTTAATCATGCTTTATACTGTCAACACTTAAAACATTACAGTAGATTTGTTGGGGGATCAGTTACATTACTAACAGACTTTGTTAGATACTTGAATGCCACTACTGATTTTCTGAATTTTGAATGCAGTCACTCTGTTTTGGAGATTGTATTTTTGGATGTTAAGTTAACTAAAGGAACCAATGGTATAGACACAGAGTTATTTAGGAAGACATGTTGGAAAAACAACTTACTGCATGCATCCCAAACATATACACAAAAATATTCCCAAGAATCAAATGTTACGGGCCTCTAGATTAACCACTCAAGAGTCTACCTTTAATAAACAGAAGACTATACTTAAAAAGAATTTTTTAGAAAGGGGCTATAAAGAGACAGAAGTACATGAAGCACTAATTCATGGGGATATTAGATTAGATGATAATGATGGGTTGAACATAAAACCAATCAGCAGTAAACAGACTGATTATTCCTTATACCAATATCAATAATCAAGTAAGGCAGGTTATAGGAGACAATTGGAAATTACTCTTGATGGATGAGAAAATAAAAGATTTAGTTGATACTAGACCAACAATATCTTATAGAAACATGAAGTCCCTAGATAGGAGACTATGTTATGAAAATCTTAATAAGGTCAA
The DNA here is from genome assembly GCF_019279795.1 of Protopterus annectens. Lineage (NCBI taxonomy): Eukaryota > Metazoa > Chordata > Ceratodontiformes > Protopteridae > Protopterus > Protopterus annectens. The sequence goes on along the minus strand of NC_056726.1, from coordinate 1,771,067,945 downwards.
CACTTTTCCACATAAGACAGGAACCTTTGCATGTTTAACTTGTAAGCAATGCAAATATATAGTTGCAACTGATAAATTCATACATCCACACACAGGACGTGAATATTCGTTCAAGGGATATGCATGTTGTAAAACTAGAGATGTTATATATCTCGCTCAATGCCAACAATGTACACTTTTTTATGTTGGTAAAACCAATAGGAGAGAACACATCTATGCAATTGATAAACAGAATACAACAAATGCCCTAGCAAGACATGTTTTAGATAAAGGATCTTCACATTGTTTTAAATTCATGGTCCTTGAGACTTTAACAAGAACTAATAGGCTAGGTAACATTAAAAGCCACACAGAAGGGATAGAGAACAAATGGATTCTTAGGCTACAAGCCCATTTTTATGGGCTCAATGATAAGATATCCCTCAAACCCTTTCTAGCCAGTAGACCCTTGAACCACTGAATTCTACACATTTATATTATGTATTCAATATACATGTTTTAATATATGTTTTAATATATGTTTTAACATATGTGTTTTAATTCATGAGTCTATTTATGTGTGTTTTCACAAGCCTATTGTATGTGCTTTCATAAGCTTTGTAGAATTTAGTAAGATATTTACACTCAGACTTGTTTGAATTTGTAAGCATCATTAACTACATTAATTACACCTTGTGGTCTTTAATCAATTAAGGTGCAATGTACTATGGTATATAAAGGGATGCATTATTCATACATCTTTAAAGGTCTGACCTGTCTATTTTTATACCTGTTTGTCTTAATAAAGGACAGTCTGTGGAAGATTTGGTGAGATTTATTTGCAGCCTGGTGCACTCCTCACTTTTGGACTACATTTTAAAATGTTTTTATACAAAACTTTTTTACTGAGTCACTTTTTAACTGAGTCATTTATTTGCATATTATTTTTACAAGAGGTTTTAAGGCACGTTTAAAATATGAGCAACACTAGTGAATGTACTTACTTTTGACATCTTACAAGCAACATTTCAAAGGAACTATGGAGTTTTACCTACTCAGTATGTAGTCTGATTAACTTAATTAATTGGTTTCACATGATTGGATGAAACCTTTTGACATTACTTTTAAGAGGAACTTGTCAGTTTGATGTGTGTTATCTGATGAAGTCTGACTTGGTTTGGACGAAAACGATTCTTCCATTTTATTGGCGTTTATTATTGTGTGGAATAAAGTCTTTTTTGAATACATTGTGCTGTCTCTCCACTTGTATGCCTTTCTTCACTTGATTTTGGCTTTTCTGGGCACATTTTCCTTGAAACTGTGATTATTAAGTCTAACAAAAAAACGTTGACTACAACTCTAATACCCAAACTTTGCCCCTTTTAAGGGAACACATGAAAAGCCATGACACTTAAAGGGTCTCAAGTTACACAAGAGTGAGTGAAAGGTGGAGGGGTTATCTAATGTGGAAAGAAAGTAAAAGAACCCATAATATTCCTTGTTACCTTTCTTCATTGTTTAGTCCCTGGGCTTATTTTTCCATGCTTCTACCACTCCTGATTATCCATGTGTCTTTCTATTTTTGCAGTCAAAATTGAACACTGCATGCAGTATTTCATTTCACTGATTCATTATGAAACAAATAACGTTTTGCATTCATCCAGTCTACAAAACAAAAACCTTTCCTACCCTTTGTGAAAATCCCCGGTTTATATTTCATTTGCATTCCTATTAATAATAAATGTTGTTACTTATACTCCTACTTTCCTAATAAGGTTTAGAGTCATAGAGGAGCTGAAACTCATCCCAGTACTGAGTGACTGCAGATGGGCAAGCTAATACTGGACAGGAAGCCAGCCCATCACAGCAATGTTCTATGTAATTACTTGATTTTATCTATTTGTTAACTAGATCCCAGTGGACAAAGTGTCCATTTTCAGGAGTGACACTGAAGCACTTTTTGGTTAAGTGACTTGCTTAACATCATTCACTAGGCAATAAAGGTAGAATGGATCAAACCTTGTACCCTTTTTACTACAGGAGGCAGCTTATTACAAGTTTAGTGCCTTAACTTACTTTGCTAACTAGCAGAATTGAGCCTGTATAGCTTTTAACCATTCTAAACATTAAACGTATTCAAAACTTCAATATAACAAATACTCCCAATCAGATTGTTCACAGTTTTATCACTTAATTGATACAGTATAAAATTATAGAAAAACAGGCCAGTTTATTTTCCAAATTAAGGAACAAGATTACATGTACGAAAAGGGTATTTAGATTACTATAAATCAAATAACTGAATCTTGATTTTTTTTTCTTTTTATATCTCTCACACATACTTGCAACTAAGTTCAGTATGTATTTGTTTAAATCTGGCTGTAACAACAGTCTTTGAAAATCTTTCCTCGCACGAGCAAGAATTTGAAGGCCAAAGCCATCATGTTACACCATTAGGACACTCACTGTCATGTGGACATGATCTCAAGTAATATATACATTCACAACTTTTTCATGCAATATAAAGCATAACAAACTATAAACTAAGTTTATTGATAGAAAGTGGAAAAAAATAGTTTAAAATCCTGCACAAGGTAAAAAAAAAAAAAAAAACATCCAGCCATAAACTAAAGCATTTAGTATAGCACTTGTGTTACTTATCAGCACATCTAGATGACTTTAAAGGTGTATAAGGGTTATGTGCTCAGGAAGTATAAGGTACAAAGCTAGGGACATTATTTACAAATCTGTTAAAGTCTTATTCAGCGAAAGTTTGAAGTCTCACATCCTTGAAGAAAGCATGCTTTCAGTTTTGTTCCTAAATGCAGTTGCAATTGACCAATGAAAATAGTGCACCCCGATATTCATTGTGGGCAGAATGTGTGTTGCGTAGCTCAGATGTGAAGTACTGCATCCAAACAGGAATTTCTGTATTGCCTCTTATCTGTTACAATATCAAAAACTACAACATTTCTCATATGATTAGTGCAGCAATATACCTTTTGCAATGCTCTTAAAATCTTACCCATCATGACAGTTTCTTCTGTACCCAAATTAAGTAAATAACATAACAGAAAATATTCTTTGAAAGTTCTTACTCAGATCTCTGAGCTGCAGCAATATTTTTCTTTACAGAAAATGTGTTCACTTATACTGTATAATGTACAACACTTTTGAATAAACCTATCTACCTTAGCAAAATTAAATTCAGTATACCAAAAGAATTATGAAATAAAAAAACACATGTGCAAATGTTGGTTTCAATTTCAACTAAGTGTAGATTCTGAGAAAAGAAAATTAAATTGAAAAGCAAGAAAAATCCTATGATTCTGTTATGACATTGCTTAGTGTCTAAATTCAGACAGCATGCAAAAACTTTGAGAAATTGAGCAAATAAGAATTTTATAATGCCAAGGAATGCTGGGTAAACAATACATTTCCTTTTTGGTATCAAAACAGACAATGTTTGTTATGTGCATTTATTCATTTAAGTCTGAACAAAGAAAGATACCCTGAGGTATATTTTGTTACAGGTACAAATGAAGGTAAACTAGGTTGGTTTCACCTGCACAGAATTAGTTAAAATGTACATGAAAGTAGCTAGTAAACTGGAGTACCTTTACAGTTGCATTTTGTTCCAGGTTTAGAATAGTGATATACATTAATTTCTTGGGGTGCTTATTAAAATGTTGACTTAAATAATCCAATTTATTTAAGAAATTATTTATAAAAGTATGACTAGCTCTTCTGATAAGTAGACACAAACACAGGTGATAGCCAAACAGCAATGTGAGGGAGGGGAGCTCCTTTCCACAAGGTTAACAACACAAGCCCAGCTACCACCCAAGTGCTGGAGCTGAGAAGGCAGGGACTTTGCACTTCTTGTAGAATCAGGGGTATCTATAGCAGATAGACAACATGTTAACATGCAACATCCACAGCAGGACAAACTGTAGGCTCACACATGTATTTGCACACTGATGTTACTCTAATCCAGTATGGAGTAGAGTTTGAGTTAAGTCTAACAAAAAAAATTGACTACATCTCTAACACACAAACTTTGCCCCTTTAAAGGGAACAAGTGAAAAGCCATGGCACTTAAAGGGTCTCAAGCTACACAAGAGTGAGTGAAAAGAGGAGAGGGTATCTAATGAGGAAAGAAAGAAAACGGGCCCATAATATTCTTGGTTACCTTTCTTCATGAATTAGTCTCTATGATTATTTTTCCATGCTTCTACAGCTCCTAATTATACATCTGTCTTTCTTTTTTCTAGTCAAAATTGAGCAATGCATGCAGTATTTCATTTCACTGATTCATTATGAAACAGATAGCTTTTTGCATTCATACAGTCTATAAAACAAAAACCTTTCATACCCTTTGTGAAAATCCCCAAGTTATATTTCATTTGCATTCCTATTAATAATAAATATTGTTATTCCTTCTTCAGTTACTTGCCTAATTAGGTTTATAGTCATAGAGGCGCTGAAGCTCATGCCAATACTAAGTTAATGCAGACAGACAAGCTAATACTGGACAGGAAGCCAGTCCATCACAGCAACATTGTATGTAATTACTTGACTTTATGTATTTGTTAAACATATAATCCCATTGGACAAAGTGTCCATTTTTCAGGGGTGACACTGGAGCACTTTTTGGTTAAGTGACTTGCTCAAACTCATTCAGTAAGCAAATAATGGCAGAATGGATCAAACTTTCTACCCTTTTAACTACAGGAAGGAGCTTATTACAAGCTTAATACCTTCATTTTCTTTGCTAACTAGCAGAATTGAGCCTGTATAGCTTTTAACCATTCTAAACATTAAACATATTCAAAACTTCCATGTAACAAATATTCTCAATCAGCTTGTTTGCAGTTTTATCATTTAATTGATAAAATATAAAATTATAGAAAAACAGGCCAGTTTTTCTTCCAAATTAAGGAACAAGATGACATTTAGGAAATGGGTATTTGTGTTATAAATCAAATAACTGAATCTTAAGTTCACTATAGATTTGTTTAAATCTGGCTGTATCATCAGTCTGTGAAAATCTTTCCTTGCATGATCAAGAATTTGTAGGACAAAGCCATTGTGTTACACCATTAGGATATATCATCTACTGTCATGTGGACCTGATCTCAAGTAACATATATGCAATCATAGCCTTTTTTCATGCAAAAACGTCAGAAGAGGAAAGGGATCAGTCTTAATGCATTACTGATCACAAGGTGGGCATCCATACTTATTTGTTGTCTTCCTAAATGTGTAGTAAACCCAGATACAGGAGAACACACCAAGCTAGAACCAGGAAACTATTGAAGATACCAAACCAGGAATGCGTTACGGAAACTGTCTTGTGTTTCCGAATCAGTAGCGTATTTCAAAGTCTTGTAAATGCAAGTACCAAAAGTGCATGAAGATGAAAAGGCTTTAGAAGCTGTTGGAAAAAGCCAAACTAAGTAGTTTCCACAAAAATCTTTTATTCCACAAAAACGAAAATAGGATCCAATATAAACCAAGTGCTTTTGCCTGGACAATTCCAGGCTTTTTCAAGATTAAAATGAGAATGTGGCCATGCTGGTTAAATACACAGGCTAATAAGCCAATTTAGCAATTAAAGTTTAAATAGCATCCACAGTTAAAGTGCCAAAGTGCTTAATCTTTCTTTATAAAATTCTAGTGAAGCTGTTGAATAAACTTCATCCACTGTATACATCTTGTGTACTACAAGTGTAAGTTAATATTTCTTATATAACTACATGCTACGAAAATTCATTAATTGCTATTGAAATGAATAATGAAAAATAAAAAATACAAGGAATAATAAAAAATACCTAGTAAATAATACTTTCATGTACTTACTTGTAAAATCATTAAAAATATCATCATAAAAAATAACTTTTTAAACTAAAAACATTATACTATTATCTTATAAATGTGCCACTGAATAATTTATTTTACATACATTTTATACATTTATGTGTAAATTGTTCTGTTATCAAATTAATTTTTCATTTAATAATTTATACATTTATAAATTAAATTCATATACAAATAAAGTTCATGTGTAAACAAATCCATTTATAACATTTTCTTTTTAAACAACTTTCATACTATGTTTCGTGTTCTATTTTTTACATTTTATAAAATGGACTCAAAATACATGTTGAAAAACTACTTATAGTTTATTTCTTTTCACCTTCAATATGCTATTAATACTAATACTATCATTCATACCTGGGTTTTTAGAGGCATCCAATTTTAATTGCCAAATTAACTCCCTGGTTTCTAGATAACTTTCCCAATCACCTCCTCTGGGGTCAATAATGACCCGTTCCAGGACAAAGAATTTTAAAGTCATATTAGTACATATTAAGGAATGTTTGAAGAATGCATTTGAAGTTTTCTTTTTTTCTATCTCATATGTATGTTCATAAATTCTTTTTTTAAGCATTCTAGTAGTTTTCCCTACATAGAAGCCTTGACAGAATGTACATATACCTAAGTACACTACTCCCACTGTGTTACAGTTGTGGTATCCTGGTGTCCTTAAAGTACAATTCCTAGATGGCAAAAAAACTTCCGCAGCATTTAGAAGATAATTGCACTGTTTACACGTACCACATTTATATGTACCATTCTTTCTATGAGAGTTGTCTTAAGTTATAATTTTGTTCAAACATCCCTTTCAGGTTCGTATCACGTTTTCTAACAAAAGTTAGTGTTTTAGGTAAATAAGTTTTAATCTGCTCCTGCATAGTTAATATAGGCCAAAAGGCTTGCAGGGTATTTTCTATGTATCTTGAATCACTGGTGTATGTATAAATAAAACTTTTCTGTGCTTCATTTTGCCCTTTATTGTTAGTTATTGGGAGTGGTAGTCCTTTACTAAGAAGAGGAGAAAATTTAGAATCTCTTTTCTCTAATACTTCTTTTATTACTGATTTAATTAACTGTATAGGATAGCCTCTTTCTACCAACATTTTTGTTAAAGATGTAACTTCTTCCATGAAAGCTTCTATCGTGCTACATATTCTAGATGCTCGAATCAATTGACTTCTAATTATTCCCTTTTTGGTGTAGTTAGGGTGTGAACTGTCAAAATGTAAAAATGTATTTGAAAAAGAAGGCTTCCTATAGATACTTGATTGAAAATGTTCACATTCTCTGTCCTTAGTAAGAAAAATATCCAAATAATGTAATGAATTACTACTGAGTTCATAGGTGAATGACAAAAAATCAGTAGTTGTATTAATGTATCCAAAAAACTCCAAAAACGTCTCCTTAGAACCTTGCCATAAGATACATATGTCGTCCAGGTAGCGTTTGTAAAATAAAATCTGTTCTTTCCATTTAGTGGAGTGTATGAAAGTTTGCTCCCATTTATGTAATACAATGTTTGCATACGATGATGCACAGGGGGAGCCCATAGCTACCCCTTTGTTTTGTCTAAAGAATTCCCCATTAAAAAAGATGTAGTTGTTGTTTAGAATGATTCCCATAAACTCAATAAGTATGTTGATCTGGTTGTTACTTAAATTACTTAAATTAGTTAGAATGTCAGAAAACCAGTCTAATCCTGTGTCGTGAGGTATACTTGGGAACAATTCGACTACATCTATTGTAATCATTAATACATCCTTGTTACAAATATTAGGTGGAATACTAGCTAAGAATTCCCAAGAATCTCTGCAAACATATGGGAGCTTGGAAACCAAGGATTTAATACTGTGTTCAACATATTTACCTAGCGGTTCTGTAATACTGTTGGCTCCAGCGACAATTGGCCTGAATTTCAAAGGTATAATACCTTTATGAACTTTAGGTATGCCAAATAATATAGGAGTTTTAGGATGTAATACATTCAGGTAATTAAATAATTCTTCATTTATCACCCCTTGAAGTAAATGGTCATGTAAAATATATCTAATATTAGCTTGTGCAACATTTAGTTCATTAATAGAAGCCTGCTCATATGTCTCAGTGTCCTGCAGTATATCATGCATTGCATTATCGTAGTCAAGTAGGTTCATAAGCACCATCCCACCCCCTTTATCTGGTTTCATAACTCTTATTTTTTGTCTTTTTAACAAATCCATCACTTCTTCTAACTGTTTGTTAAAGTTGTGTGAAGTGTCATGCCTGTTTACCAGATTACTTCTAAGTGTATTTTCTATTAGTTCTTCAAAAATTTTTAAACTTGGATGCAGGGGGGGGTTAAATGTGCTAGACCTGGTAATATTACTGGTTGATGTACTTTGTCCCTTAAAAAAGAGAGAGAGATTTAAATTTCTGACAAAAAGTTTTAATTCAATCAGCAGTTTCGGTAGATAGGTAGGTCTAGCTGGAATATAATTCAATCCTTTGGTGAACAATTCAAAATAGACAGGGGTAATATCCAGGTCTGTGTAGTTATAAATGCTGTAATTATTTAAAGAAACTACTATGTTGTTTGTATCAGTAGTTATTGATGCAGTATCACAAGTATTAGAGTTATCTATTTCAAGATTTAATTGCGTGCCCTCCCCCAACCCTGTTGGTAGGGGGCATTCAAATTCCTCCCCATCGGTCTGCCCTGGGGGTGATAAAAACCCTGCGGGGAGTTGTTGTTACCCTTCTGTGAAAGGGATCAGTCTTAATGCATTACTGATCACAAGGTGGGCATCCATACTTATTTGTTGTCTTCCTAAATGTGTGCTTCTTACTATTTTTTACTAATGAACCTTTAATTTACCTTATAGCAGAACCTGGAAATTACATTTTTTGCATTGTTGATAATACATTATATGAAACCATTTAACCATTAATAAAAAATATTATTAATTTGTAGTTCATAGGTTCACAGATAAATACTAGGCCAGTTGCCCTTGTGGGCCATTTTAAGCCTAGCCAATTTCCCTTCATGTGCTAGAAATAACTTATCCCATTTGGTTATAGCTTGACATTATTCACCCCATGGACAATAATCATATATTACCCCTAAGGGGGATAACTAGGATCATACCATAGATAATTTGAGGGGACACATGCATGGGATAAAGCTTTTTGGAGCTGCATCTGCCCATTAGGAGTACAAGGGGCAGTTCTGTTGTATGTTTTAGGTTCATATGTTCATAGGTTGGTATTAGGCTATCAGCTGTAAGGCCTATGCAAGCCTAGCCATAACAATTCCCTGGATATTTCTTCCCACAATATTTACTTCTCTGGGCCACTGTCTAGCAGGGTGACTGACATGATCCCCGGGGTGAATTTCCTATGTCCCATCCAGTCATCAAGGTTCCTTTTGAAGAGAGCCAATTTGGCTCTCTGCTTGACAGGTATGGGCAGTCTATTCCAGAGTATGGGGAGTCCCTTGGTCAGGATCCTATCCCTCCAGTATGTTTTGTTCATTGTGATGATAAGGTTTAGATCCCTGGAGCGTGTGGCTCTGAGGGATTGGGATTTCTTTAAGTGGAGCATGTCCAACAGCTCAGGGTTTGACATGGCCTTGTATGTTAAGCAGAGATCGCCTCTGAGTAGACAATATGCCACAGAGTATAGCTGGAGTTTTTTTAGGCGGTCAGCATATGGCATCTGATTTAGGCCTGTGATTCTTTTAGTGAGGTATTTCTGTGTCCTTTCCAGCTGTTGCAGATGTCTTGTGAGGTACATACCAAACGGGGCATTATACTCTATAATGGGTCTAATGAGGGATGAGTACAGTGGGACAATGACCTACTTTTTTCGGGATGAAAAGCCCTTAGTGATGAGGTGTTCCACATAGAAGGATTTCCTGACTGTTGTGGTGATGTGGTTATCGAAAGTGAGACCACTGTCCACCTGTGTCCCTAAGTCTCTCATCACACTTTTGATGTTTAGTGTCCTGCCACCTATGTGGTAATTCATGGGTACATGTTTTTTTCCAAAAGGGATAACTATACATTTCTTGGCATTAAGCTTGAGCCCATGGCTCTGGCACCAAGAATCTGTTTCTATAAGGCCCTTTTGTAGAATATCCACATAATTTGGGGATTCAATAATGGCGCAGAGTTTGCAGTCATCTACAAACTTTGTTAGCCAGAGTCCCTTAGTGCTGGCCTGTACTTCAGAGAAGTAGATGCCAAACAAGAGTGGTCCCAGGACTGAACCCTGAGGTACTCCACTTGTCACTTGTCTGGAGCTGGATTTGGAGTTGGTTACTTTTACAGTCTGGGTTCTGTCAGTAAGCCAGTTGGCACCCCTTCAAGTGACGTAGGGATTTATGCCCAGCTTAGTAAGTTTATCTATGTTTCCAGAGTGAGGGATAGTATAGAAGGCCTTGGCGAGGTCCAGATAGGCTGTGTGGACCACCTTACCTTGTCCACAGCTCTGGAGACTGATTCAAAGAAGTCAATCAGATTCAGGAGACAAGATTGGCCCTTCACAAAACCAAACTGGGTGGGGTCCAGTGTTTGAAGGTTGCCAATGTCTTTGTTTATAAGTTCCATGATAATATGTTCCATGCCCTTGCAGATCAGGCTTGTCAGACTGATCAGACGGTAGTTCCCAGGATCCAAGGCGGATCCTCCCTTGTGGAGCGGGATAACTGTAGCTGTGCACCACTCAGTGGGTACAAAGCCTGAGGTGAGGCTATGATTAAACATGACACTTAGGTGAGATGCCAGTTCATTTTGTAGTTCATGTAGTACACAGCCTGGGATGTCATCTGGTCCCATGGATTCTGTATTCTTAGCTTTGGAGAGTGTGGTTTCTACCTGTGTGGCCGTGATTATCGGAATTTGGCAATCCTTTGGTATTGAGATGGGCCCTTTAGGGGGTGAGAGGGGGGTGAAGTTGGCACTAAATTGATCTGCCAGGATATTGGCAATATCCTTGGGATCAGTATATTTAATGCCATTCTGTTGTAGCTCAGAGCAGATCTGAGCATTGCCATTTAGATTCTTGACATAACTATAGAATGCCTTGTGGTTGTCTTTGGAATCTTTGGCAATTTTGTTTTCATAACTAGCTTTTGAGAATTTCATGAGGGACCTCATTTTCTTACTGAGGCTGGTGAGGGAGTTTTTTGCATCCTGGGATTTTCCTCTTTTCTGCAACAGTTTCTTCCTTCTGTTGTATAGTTTGTTTGTAGCAGGAGACCACCAGATTGGCTTCCTTTTTTTTGGAGAAGAGCATCTTGGTTCTGTTTGGGATAGCACGATTTATGCACGAGTGGATGTGCTCGTACAGTGCCTTAGTGTAGGATTCTGCAGTCGAACTTCAAGATCCCGTCTGCGTGGGTGTTGTGAAGTTTGTCACTTCTGACTTCAGTAGCATGAAGTTGGCTTTGGAGAAGTTTTTTATGGAGGTTTCCTTACTGGGGGGTGGGGGTGGGATGTGGATGTCAAGGGTGATTTGCTTATGGTTAGACCTGACCAATGAGGGGGTGACCACTGGTGTGGAGCATCTATCTTCCATGTTGGTAATGACCAGGTCTAGGATATTGGATCTGTTTTCCTTCCAAAGATCTAAGTTGTGCTTGAATATGGACACATTTGTTTTATGAGGATCAGGAGTCTGTTCTATAGCAGAGGTATCCTCTGTGAGATATCCCTATCCCTCCAAACTATTCTGATGATATTGCACAAGAGGTGAGTATTTCTGGTGCCATTTGACTTGCTGATGTGCAGCAAATAGTAAATCCAACAGTTGGAGTCAGAGGATGCCTTGTATGCCAGCTACAGGGCACCACTTAGCAGTCTGTAGGATACCGAGTATAGTGACTAGGCTTCGTGTTGGTACACAAAAAACATGTTGTTTAGGCCTTGTGTCCTTTTAGTAAGGTATCTCTGTGGGCATTCCAGTTTTTGAATGTGTCCAGACAGATAAATAGCAAAGGGGGCAGTATACTCAATGATCAACATAATGAGGGCTGAGTAAAGCAGGAAAATGACATCCCTAGATCTAGACACACTCTCTTTGTTTATAAGCTGTTCAATATAGAATGACTTTCTTACAATAACAGACATATCTCAGTCAGAATTTAGGTCATTGTCCAAATAGGTTCAACTCTTAGGGGCATGCTGTTAATATGGTAGTTCCCTGGGATTGATGACTTGACAAATGATAAAAAATGGATTTTTTTACCATTTAGTTTCAGCCATGGTTATAACACCAATTATTTATTTGGGACAAACCTTTTTGCAGGATGGAAAGTCATTTGAGGGTTCAATGATATCCCATAGTTTGCAATCATCTGCAAGCTTAGTCAGCCACAACCCTTTTGTATTGTTTTTTTCTTCATAAAAGAAGATGCCAAACAGGAGAGATCACAGCACAAAAACCTGGGGAACTCCACTGGTGACTGACGTCTTTATAGAGGATTATCTGCATCCTATCTGTGAGCTAAATGGCAATCCAGAGGGTGATATAAGGTTTATTCCCTATTTATTTAGCTTTTCTACTATGTTTGAGTGGGCAGCTGTATAAAAAGCATTGGTCAGGTTGAGTTATGTGGTGTGTACTTTTTTGCATTCATCCATTGCTTTTGTAACTTTTTCAAAAAGATCCACCAAGTTGAGTAAGCATGACCTGCCCTTGATGAATCCAAACTGAGATGGGTCCAGTGTTTGGAGGTTCCCAGTGCCCTGACTGATTAATTCCATGATAAGTCTTTCCATGGTTTGCATATGAGGCTGATCAGACATATGGTTCTGTAATTGCCTTCTTATGTGGAAGGACCTCCCTTAGGCAGGGGAAGACTGTAGCCGTTTTCCATTCACTTGGTGCAAAAGTTGTATGGAGGCTGAGATTGAACAGTGTTGTTAAGGGTGTGACTAAATTATGCTTGATGCCATTTAAGATACATCCAGGGATATTGTCAGTATCCATTGATGAAGTATTTTAGCTTTTGATAACACTTTTAGAACTTGGTCTTGTGTTACAGCTGAAGGCAAGCCAGTTTCAAGAATAAGAGACACATGGAGGGGAGAGGGGGAAAAGTTAGAGCTACATTTATTGGCCATACGTTTTGCTATATCTTCAGCCTCAGTGTGGAGAAGGACAAACTACTAAAGGTTGGAGACAGTAGATTATTTTTGGAAAATGTATACCAGGCAGAAGAGGAATAAATGTATTCTAGCACACAGGGAATGTCAAGAAACAGGTGTGAGATTCAAGTTGCTGTATCCAGTTATCTTCGGAATATTTTCTCCTACAGGATCAAAGTCATTCCTTGATGTAGAACATGCTAAAGAGGAAATATAAAGGTTTGTTGAACAAAACGTGAGCTATCAGACAGGAAGGACTCTGCTTCTTATTCTTTTAATAATAAAGGTCATGGAGAGACCTTGCTAGTGAAACCTTTTCCAGTGTAATAAAAGAGAATTCTTGAGAGACAGAAAAGTACAGGAGTTGACTAGAAGAACCAAGAGTATGTTGAAAATGTACCAGAGATTAGAGTTGGGAGATGGAGATAAACAGGAAGGAAAAACAGCAACTCAGAAAATAAAGGTGGGATTACAAAGCATCAATCACATTTGTGAAATATGGGCAAACAAGAAAACTTGGAAATACTTGACTTTTTTGACTTTGTCAAAATTGCCCTACTTCATGTCATTAAACTTTCGAAAAACATTAAGGAGAGGAGTAGAGAAAGGAAAGAGACAAGTAAGTAAAATAATTGTTGTTCTTAACACCATTTTTATAGAATATGACATATACTGTATTTTATATAGTAAAAAATTTTCAAGGGAGTCTAGAAGGGGAAAATATAACAAAAGAAGGTAGTGTTTTCAAGAATTTTATGAAAATATTTGTTATGGAAGCTTTGAATTTAGAAGTAGGAGCCTGGAGAGAATTTATGCATTATTCCTAAGGTACAAAAACTAGACTAGGCTAGACAGAAACTATATTTTACAGGAACAAATGCATTTGATTGGAAATTTTGATATGCATCTAATTATTTTAGATTATATGCCAATAATAACTAAAATAAAAATGCAGGGTATTGAAATGAAATGAGTGACTGGAGCTTCCCCACCTATCTGTTAAACAGAGCAGAATTTAAGGAAAGGGTAGTGAAAATTATTTGGGAGTTATTAGGGAAGACTGAAATTTGTTCATAAAATATACTAGGGAGTGGGATAAAATGAAAGTGGAGTTTAAAAATGGGGTAGAAGTAACAAGAATCATTTAGAGGGACTGACAAAGGTTAAAGGATTGCAAAATAAGGGGAATCTCATAAAACAGAAGAGGTGTAACTGCAGAATGGGACAGTAATGATTTTAGATTAGGCCACGTCTTTGCGTGGCCTAGATATGGACATAATTTAAATGAAATTGCTGGAAATGTGAACGAAGAAAGAGCTGAGAATGTAAATGTGAATTTAAATAGACAGAATGTAAGTAATCATGTATTGCATGAAGTCACGAACCCTGATAATATAAGAGCTGTGAACTTTAATAGTATTAGTTCTCAATTAGATGGGGCCACTATAAACCTACACTCTGATACTGAGAATGTATTGTTGAATGAGGGCACTAATGTGATAAATGGAGGGCAATCACAAATACGTAATGATTTGAATGTAAATGGATCTGATATTAGTGATGTTATCCATCTGAATGATGACCTAGATAATATACAGGTACAGAATTTATACCCAGCAGTACAGGTAGAAAGGAATAGACCAGTTGTTAGACCACAGCCATCTGAACAGGTGGTTAGACCGAAGGTTCCAAATAAAGTTGCTAGTCAGCCACTTGGAACAAGAGGGGATATTTCTTTTCCTCTTCCAGTCCGAAAGGACAAGGGCATAAGAAGGACAAGGTCCATGAGCAGAAGTCGGCAAAAAAGGAAATACTCAGGGGAGTTCATACCACATCAAACAATAAAGAAGATGTGGACAAGTCACAAACACTAGTATGTAATATATCTGGTTACAGACTGACCCTAAATGAAGAGAGTTTGTTAATTAACGGCTTAAACTTTATTCCTAGAAGTTTTAGTAAATTAACAGACACTGTGACAGATATGAAATTATTTTGTCGAAATGTGATGCTTAAATTGATATATGGTCATCAAGATTTACAGACAGGTAATGAATTATTACAATCAAGTGAACAACCAGTACTTAGGAATTTGAGCGATTTTGTACATCTACACCATCCACTAGTGGAAGCATATTTAAAATTAACTGAAGATGAACTTTATGAGTACTATAGAGAGAACAGACAGAGGAAAGCAGATAACCTCACCTATAGTGAGAGACAGAGCTTGAAACGGCTGCAGGCCGAAAAATCCATTATAATAAGACCAGCAGATAAAGGTGGTCTTATAGTCATCATGGATATGGATCATTATCACCGTGCCATGATTGAACATTTGAATGATAGGTTTTATAAGGTAATTCATATGAATGAAATACAGGATACCATTAGTTATGTAAGGAATACATTACTGGACATCTTTAAAGAAGGGATTATACAGCAGGAATTATTTGATTATTTGTTTATTAAGACATCCTTAACTCCAGTAATTCATGGACTTCCCAAGATTCACAAAGATGTTTGTAACCCACCTATGAGACCAATAGTTTCAGGGCAAGGTTGGGTCACTGAACATATGTCGGTATATGTGGAGAAACATCTTAGACCGATTTTGAACAAAAATACCTTTGTACTAAAGGACTCTAAACAGTTCTTGATTGAATTATATGAATGTCTGAAACAATGTAGTAATATAGATGGATACTTATTGGTCACATTAGATGTGCAGTCACTATTTACGGTAATACCCAATGAACTCGGCATTCAATATATGCATGATTATCTCGTTAAGCATAGTGACTATACACCAGTACAGATAGATTTAGTTGCGCATTTATTAGAGCTAGTATTGGAAAACAATATTTTTATGTTTGAAGAAGCAGCATATAGACAACAAGATGGAGTGGCCATGGGTACCCCATGTGCCAATAGTTACGCGAATATGTTTTTGGCACATTGGGAGGAAGAAGTTTTATTCCACATGAGCCCATTTAAAGAATATGTTGCCTTTTACCGTCATTTTGTAGACGACCTCTTCATCCTTTGGCATGGAGGTGAAGAACAATTAAGTTTCCTGCTTGCTATGATGAATGGCTTAACAGACTTTCTAAATTTCACCATGCAATACTCCGAATATAAGATTGACTTTTTAGATCTATATATAGAGAAATTAGAATGTGGTTTAATAAATACTGGCATATATCGCAAATCTTGTTATTATAACACATTATTGATGAGGTCAAGTATGCATCCTCCATATATTTTTAGAAATATTATTAAAGGTCAAGGGATGAGAGCCTCTAGGTTGAACCCCACAGAAGTGGGGTTCGAGGCAGAGATTGATAATTTGAGAACTATGTTCCTAGAGAGAGGCTATAGTCAGCGGGAAATAGAAGACAATTTGAATAAAATCCCTGATCTGAGGTCGAATGTAGCTACTCCATATTTTGGACCTCCTTATATTTATGAAAAGGATGGAATGAGGGGCCAAACATCATGTGTTAAAATTTCTACTTTTTACACTTCAGACCATGCAGACATTAGAGATTTTGTTACAAAGCATTGGTCGATTTTATGTGTAGATAATGATTTAAAAAATATAGTCGGAGAAAAGCCACGTTTTCTTTTTAAGAATAGATATAATTAAAAAAAAATGTTATGTTATCCCAGACAGAGGCTCGCTGCTATGGATATTGGAGGTACAAAACCATGTGGGCAATGTAATCATTGTTGCTATATAGATACAAGTATAAGTTTCATGCACCCAGATCTATGTAAGGAGTTTATTACACATGCTAGTGCCAACTGCAGAACAATTCATCTAGTTTACTTAGCAGTTTGCCAGGCATGCTCTTCCTTTTATGTAGGAAAAACAAATCGTACCTTCAAAGAAAGGATACGTGAACATATATATCATATGAAAAAGAAGTCTACACATAATGCCTTAGCTAAGCATGTTATCCAGCGAGGTGAAACACATACATTTCTATTTAAAGTTTTAGAAGTCATTACACCTAGTATACGTGGAGGTGATGTTAGGAATCACACAGAGTGTCAGGAAAGTAATTGGATAATTAGAATACCAAACAGTCACAAATAAAAATTGCAGAATTGGCAAATGCAGCTACTTTTGGATGATGTAATGAAAAAAAAAAAAAGCTGGTAATATCTCTTATTGTCATTGGCGCTTTAGACTCTTCAGAATGAACTCAAAAACAAACACACAACACTTAAATATATATATAATTAACACCTTCATAATCTTAATTATTAAATTAAACTAATTTTCTCAATTTTAAAGACACAAGACATAATAATATATATAATATCAAATAATATAATAAAAATAAAAATTATTATTATTTAAAATTCTCTCAATTTTTTGATTTTTAAAAACATTTCTACAAGTTTATGGCACTTTGGCTACATTCAGGCTTAATGAATTTATTTTCCATGGTACTGCTTCCTTGCCTCCAGCTTTTCAAACACAAAAACTTTTCACCTTCCACCTTGTACAAAACAATTACTAAAAATTAAATAAAAAAAAAAAATTTGTTGAAAGCTTCACATACCAACCAATGCTTCTAAAGGCATTATTGAAGTCCTTACTTTTAATTGAATATAAATGCTCTTCAATCGTGTTTCTGTTCTCCTACTAGTCATCATGCCATGAAAATGCACAGGACATGAAACACATTGCAAAATATAAACAACACCAGTAACATAGCCTGATACACATAAACTGACTCTCAAACACTAACTCAGAAGAACATACTGAAATATATGGACCAACAGCTACAACGCATGCCTTATTAAACATGAGTATATATCCCACACCGTCTATGGAGCAAAAAAACCTAGGGTTTTTTACTAATCAATGCTAACTGAAATTAAAAGGGTAGCGAGCAATTAACTAAATTATTGCAAAAGGTACAATTCTATCTATTATGAGACTGTTTATTTTTTGCTTTCGGTGTATTTATTATATTATTAAGGGCTTTCATTGCTTTTTTTTGCCCAAAAAGTAGAAACGACCGTTTTTTTTTCTTTCGTTTTTCTTTTTTTTGACTGAGTTTGGGGTTTTGCTTTTCTAAGGTTTTTCTCACACAATAATAATTAAATAGCAATTAAAAAGAGAAACAATTAAGCAAGAAATTTTTAAAACAATTTTGTTTTTGACACAACAAGCGATAGCGTTAAATAAGATTATTAACTTGTTTTACCAAATTAATACAAGAGAGAATAAAAATAGAAAAGGGACAAGTTAAATAGAAGGCAAAACAAGTTGCTCTGACTGATTTTAGGGTTAATTGGATAATTAGACTGAGGGCAGACAGAGGCTCTGGACTTAATGAGAGAGCCTCAATAAAACCCTAACTTAAGAAACGTAGGAATATAAAATAGGATGTGATCTGCCAGAATCAAGCATAGGGATTTAGTATAGGAATGTATATGTTATTATAGTACTATATGAAGTGTATACACATATAGATTTTAAATATATTTTTAAGAAGTTTTAAGATAACTTACAAGTTAAATGTATGTAGTGAGATATTGATTATCTATAACTTTTATATATATACTGTTTTTTATACAATGTATAATATTTACTCTCAGGAATTTCATATTATTATTGTATATATATATATATATATATATATATATATATATGTGCTTCATGGTCAGATGTAATGTTACTTTAAGACTTGATTATCAATTGATTGTGATAGGTTAATTAGTTAAATGTTAGAGTATATATTATATACTCGACAAGTCCTGTCATTCATGATCTGAGGAAGCTCTATGAGTGAAAGCGCTAATGTGAAGGAAGTCTATGTTTTATACTGAAAATAAATTGATTACTGGTAATACCTGCGTCACTACCATTCTTCAATTTTTGGACTGATTTTAACTGCAGAATGCTAAACAGAAAATATGCGACTACCTGGATAATATGCATGCGTTTATAAAGATTGTTGTTAAGCAACTGTTTTCAATAATAATTCAAGAGCACAAAAGTTTTTAGCACAATGCCTTGGGAAACAGAAAGTAGAAAGGGTTGTTGCCAAGCTTAGGGTGCCTATAACAAGGAAAATAACCGGAGTTCCTGTAGAAGTATTGGAAAAGTTTGGAAATGTTATGAAAATCTGTCTAAAGCACAGAAATGTGAAAATAAAAAAGTACAAATGGAAATATTAATGGAAGAATTACATACGCCACTGTTAGAGATAAATGAGGCTCATTTATTAAAAGTTGGGATAGGAGGAGATGAGATAAAAATGGTGATGTTTAGCCATTCTACAGGAAAGTCTCCAGGAATATATGGCATTTATGTGGAAGGTTAGAAGCTAGGAGGCAAGAAAGTAATAAAGATCTGGAAGATTTTAACAGTATTTTAAAAGGAGGAGAAGCACCAGCATCCTGGAGGAAAGTTGTGGTGGTTGTAATACCAAAAGATGGCAAAGACCCATGAGATCCAGCTTCATATAGGCCAATTTCAATTCTAAACCATGATTCTAAAGTTTTTTTATGTCTGTAATGGCTAAAAGAATGGCAAAGGTGTTGTCAAAATTGATAGACATGGATCAATGTAGTTTGACAGAGGAAAGGCAAAGATTTGAGAATTTTAATAGAGCAATGATGATCCAGATGGAAGCAAAATGCATGAAAATATCACTGCTATTGTTGGGTCTTTATGCAGAGAAAACATTAAACAGAGGAAGCTAGGATTTTATGAGCTGGGCAATGGAAGGATTTGCATTTCCTGACACAATAATAGTGTTAATTAGCAAGATATATGAGGAATCAAAAGTGAAAAATTAAAGTGTGTGTGTGTGGGGGGTCTTTTCTGATAAATTATGTTTGAACAGAGGAACCAGGCATGGGTGTCCTCCTTCCCCTTTTTCACTTGTGTTATATTTAGAACCATTGGAAAAGAAAATAAATGACTGAGAAATTCAAGGATATAATTAGAATGGTAATCAAGAAAAGTTGACTTTATTCACAGATGATTATTATTTTGTACCCGATAAAACCAGAGAAATACAATTTTAGTGTTGTGCAACATTACGCAACAGTTTCAAGTCTTTTTGTGTTACAAAATTGGTTCAGAAATACTCATATTTCTGGGGACATGACAGAATGAAGCACTTAGGAGTATGGGTTAAAAAGATGCTGTTATGGCAGCTAAAGATATGTGAGAAGAGTCTAAACAAAAGATAATACAAAAATTGTGAAATTGGAAGCTCTATTTTATGGATATGGATAGCAAAATATAAGCAGCAAAATGTTTTTAGTCCCTTTAATTTTATATACAGGTTAGGAATATTTTTATCAACCAGAGAAATTGTGGACAGCAATTATTTTTTTTAATATCCAGAGGAGAAGTTATGGATAGCAATTAATAAAGAGTTGAAGTATTTTATCTGGGAGGGACAGAGGGCAAGTTTCAAGTAGAATAATTTGATCCTTCCAATATAACATTGTGGTCTGGGATTACCTGATTTGAAGGGATATTTAAGAACTATATAGTTAAGGCTCTTATATGTAGCACAAGCAGACATCTATAATTCAAAGTGGAAACAGATAATAATGAAACAGGGGGGAAAGCTGTAGAAATAAGGAAAGACTGGGATTTTGTATGCAGATTCTTAAGAAGAATAACAATAGTCATACAGAATATTATACTCATAAAGTGCCAGAAAATATTTTAAGAGCTAAGCCAACATAGGAATGGAGAAAGGAGATTCAACCAATAGGGATGACTAGAATTATAGGTACAGAGATAGGCAAGGGGGGGTTGGAATTTACTGGAGAAAACTGGCAAAGGAACCAAGGTATTGGAAGCAAATAATTAGAGAGGAAAAGATAATAGACTGTAAAAAGGCCAAGAATACATTTAGTCTTCAAGTTAGAGACTGCCTTCCCTATCAAGGATTGATATCAGTGTATAGACAAAGAGAACGTAATAGGTGGTTCCTAAGTGAAATATCAGAACTGGTAGTTTTAGTAGAATCTAGAACAGAAGCTGCTGTCAAAAAGGAATAGTTATTAAGGTATATAAAATATTGCATGATAACTATAGGAATCAATCAGAGCAGGTTAGAAAGGTTTGGGAAGACAAATTGGATAAGAAATTCACAAAGAAACAATGGGAGGATATATGTATGACTCCCGAATATGCAGCAAG
The DNA here is from genome assembly GCF_019279795.1 of Protopterus annectens. NCBI lineage: Eukaryota > Metazoa > Chordata > Ceratodontiformes > Protopteridae > Protopterus > Protopterus annectens. Next base: position 1,771,046,771 of record NC_056726.1, on the reverse strand, counting down.
GTATAGAAGATTTAGAATATTTGCTTGGAAGTATTTGCATAGGTATGTTTATACCCCAAGCAGACTCCAAAGAATTTTTCCTCATGCAGACTGCAAATGTTGGAGGTATGATGGGGAAAAAGAGGTAATTGGGAACATATTTTTGGAGTGTAATGATTTGGAAGACTTTACAAATTCTCTGCAGACTACTCTGTCAGAAATATTGAATGAACAAATTGTAGTAACTAAGGAAATGAAATTTTGAGCTATGATACATAATCTGAATTGATTAGACATAGTAAAACCTTGATGAGTTTAATTATGGTGGCAGCCAAAAAAGCAATTAGTAGAAAATGGAAATAAAAGTCTAAAAATATACAAGCAGAAGTGAATATAGTAACAGAGATAAAATAATTGTAAATGGGATCTTTAGAAAAAGGGACAATCAAATTACATAGAAAAAAATCAGTATTATGGGAACAATACATGCAGAATAATGTTTTGGAAGAGGAATTAGGGTTAAAGGAAGGCAGGAATTTAATGAGGTCTGTAATATTCACTTGACAATGACTGTGTAGTAGATTAGACATGATGTATAATGCTTGCAACTTAAAATATGTCAATATGTTTTTTTTTTCATTTTTATAAATATACAATTGCCTATCTCATAAGTAATAATTCAATAAATATTTTTTTGTTTTAAAAAAATATTTTTCTTTTATTAAAAAGCTTGTTGATATTATAGTTCCACCATATGGGTTTGTTACTGGGGTTCGCCCTGCACTTGTTCCTACAGCTGTTTATATGCTGATATAATGTGGCGGTGTACATTTCTGAATATTCTGTGGAATTAATTGGGTTTGGTGGGGATTTCTATCTTGCCAATGTATAACTTAGCAGTAGGTAGTTTGTCTTAAAGAAATTTCTAATGGTATCTTGAGTGAAAGGGAGCTCTGATTTCAGTTTTATTTTGGAGACTTCTTTATGGTCAGACCTAACACATGATGAAGATATGCAAGGGATGGTAAAAGATGCTCCCATATTAATAAAGATACGATTCAAGATGTTATTTCCCCCAGTGGGTACTCTAATTCTGCCAGGGCATTTGTATTGATAAACTCCAGGAATGTCTGTGCTTGCGAAGTAATGGTACTGTAGGTTTCTGTGTCTATAGTTGGATAGTTAAATCACCTATGAAAGTGGTATCTGGTTTAATACTGTGTGATTCTAGTTCCTGTGGATAAGCATTGTGATGTCTTTTGACATAGAGACATTACCTTAATTATTTCCTAAGCCAGCAGCCATTAAACAAGGTGTGACATATAATACCTCCAATCTGTTCTGGCTCTGCACTAGGACTTCTTCCAATGGGTTATGCCTTTTACATCTGCTGGAGAGGTGAGAATGAGGTATACTCACGTGGAAGCCAAGCCATTTCAGCTAACTCCTCATATCATGGAGGTGCAGTGTACTCAGAAGTCCACCTGGACAGCAGAGTCTGTTACTCTGTCATGAAGAGTAACTCAGCCACCTTGCGAAGGAATCTCATTTCTGCTGTCTGCATCTGCTGTCTCATCCTTGAAACTATGCACAAAGCTCATGACCATAGGTGAGGAAAAAAACACAGAATGATCAATAAACTAAAAGCTTTATGATATGACTTAAGTCTCTCTTCCCCATGAGAGTTTAGGGCAATGTCTCCAGTACTGCCACCACTGCAACAGTCTGCTGGGGAGTGTCTAAGTCCAAGACCCCTCCAAGACCCTATAATACTACATTCCTTCAAATGAGGTAGATGTCTCTCTTGGAAAGAAAGAATTCCACTATTTTATAGGAAATAACAATGATTTCTGATTTGGAGTTGCTGATAAAAAATATAAAGATAGAAAACAATTATGTTTCTTATTAAGTCATGTCATACTTTGATGCTGCTAAAGAAACTCTTTCTATTGTAGTCGCAAGTTCAAGTTAGTTTAGGAAATGTTTTAACCTGAAACCAGAGAGATTGCTTTAAACACATGCATACAACAACAAATCACTGAAAAAAAACATTATTGTCAAACAAAAAGGAGGCACTACGTCTGATCTGGACTTGTGAGCATTTTCAGTGATATTTGTGCAGACCAACGTTCTTATTAGTAACCCCACACCTAAGCAACTCTAGCAAAAATAAATAGGGAGTATGACACATTGTTATATTATATAAAAATGTGAAGGAAACAATAGCAGATTTCAATCAAGATACGCAGCCAACTATGACTAAGTAAAAATCTCAGAATCCAACGTCATAGGGCATTCTATTTTCTTTGTCAGACTTAAAATAGTCTCTGAAGCTCTCACTTTAGAACAAATGCAGATAGAAACCAGTAATAATTCAGAATTTCAGTGGGTTAAAGAGAAATTTCAGTCAAATCCGTGGTATAAAATCAGATGACCTACAACATTCTTCATTCCGTAAGACATATGTTATCATAACCTAAAATCCCAATGGCAGAGAGGAATGAAGCCTTGACTATGACACAGATACCCTTTGTTCAGTTGCATCCCAGTGGCTAGTGCAGTTTTGCAGAAGGAGGGGAAAAAATGATAAGGCAATGCATGCTCACCTCTTTCGTGATGGAGGTTGGGGGGTATGTACTTAGCATGTATGGGCTATTCTAACATTCTTGATGGAGACTAAAGAGCACATGGAGGTGCTTGCTGCAAAGGTAGCTGGAAGATGCAATGGGATATGATACTCACAGGAACAGCCTATGCACAGTAAATCTCTATACACATGCACAGAGGGGAACTTAGGGTCAAAGCAGAAAATTCTGATCCCTGGTAATGATGACACTAATCCTGGCACTCTTGTGTTTCCTCATAATACTACTGGCCATGGGGTTCTTCCTACAGTAGAATGAATGAATCAATGGGATGTCCTGGGGAAACATCAGGATGATATGAACAAATAATAAATATGAAAAATGCCACTATGAGATTATTGTTTGAAATGATGGTAAATTCATTTAAGAGGAACCGGTCTAATCATGTGTTTGTCACTACAAGCCAAAGCATTTCAGATTGGACATGAGACTTTTGAAAGGACAAATTAAACAAAATTGTTAGTGGGCTTCAGGTATTGACAGCTGTATGGGGACTATGATTCGGAGATGTGTGTTAGGTCACATAAATGAACAAAATAATGGTATGCCAGTAAAGCCATGGATAGAACTTAGCATAGCCTTTTAATGTTGTTAGACAGTTAGTGATTATTTGTAAACAATAATTCATACCTGTGGTTGATAGACATAGAACCAGTTGTTTCCATACCTGTAAATGCTGTTTTTCAGTTCATGGACAAAGTACTTTCACTGACTGGCAAACCTGATGGTTTAAGGACTTATAATGGACTATCATTCATTTAACCAGCAATGTTAAGAACATCTGTGGCAACACGCTAATGAGTTTGTTGATGCATTTATGCAATTATGTATAAAAGTGATATGAGCTGGACATAACTGTTCCATACATGAAAACAATATTTGCAAATTTTCTCACGAGATTATACAGTCATCATCATCTTTCGGCTTTTCCCTTTAGGGGTCACCACAGAGGATCATCTCTTTCCATTTCTTCCTATCCTCTGCATCTTGCTCTGTCACACCAACCGCCTGCACGTCCTCTCTCACCATGTCCATAAACCTTATCTTAGGCCTTCCTCCTTTCCTCTTACCTGGCAGCTCCATCCTTAGCATCTTTTTCCCAATATACCCATCATCCCTCCTCAGCACATGTCCAAACCAACACAATCTTGTCTCTCTTTCTTTGTCTCCAAACTGTCCAACATGAGCTGACCCTTTAATATACCGATTCCTAATCCTATCCATCCTAGTCACACTGAGTGCAAATCTTAACATCTTTAACTCTGCCACATCCAGCTCTAACTCCAGCCTTTTTGTCAATGCCTCTGTCTCCAAACCATATAACATAGCTGGTCTCACTACCCTCTTGTAGACCTTCCCTTTCACTCTTACTGGTACCCGTCTGTCACAAATCACTCCTGACACTCTTCTCCACCCATTCCACCCTGCCTGTATTCTCTTCTTCACCTCTCTTTCACACTCACCGTTACTCTGAACTAATGACCCCAAGTATTTAAATTCATCCACCTTCGCCACCTCTACTCCCTGCATCCTCACCATTCCTCTACCCTCCCTCTCATTTACACACATATATTCTGTCTTAGCCCTGCTGACCTTCATTCCTCTGCTCTCTAGAGCATATCTCCACCTCTCCAGAGTCTCCTCAACCTGATTCCTACTCTCACTACAGATCACAATGTCATCTGCAAACATCATAGTCCACGGGGCCTCCTGTCTGATCTCATCTGTCAACCTGTCCATCACCACTGCAAATAAGAAAGGACTTAGAGCTGATCCTTGATGTAATCCCACCTCCACCTTAAACGCATCAGTCACTCCCACCACAGACCTCACCACTGTCACACTACCCTCGTACATATCCTGTACCACTCTTACATACTTCCCTGCCACTCCCAACTTCCTCATAAAATACCACAACTCTTCTCTATCTCTTCCTGTCATATGCTTTCTCCAAGTCTACAAAGCCACAATGCAACTCCTTCTGACCTTCTCTGTATTTCTCCAATAACACTCTCAGAGCAAACATTGCATCTGTAGTGCTCTTGCCTGGCATGAAACCATACTGCTGATCACTAATCATCACCTCCCTGCTTAACCTAGCTTTTACTACTCTTTCCCACAACTTCAAGCTGTGACTGATCAATTTTATTCCTCTGTAGTTACTGCAGCTCTGCACATCACCCTTATTCTTAAAGATAGGTACCAAAACACTTTTTCTCCACTCCTCAGGCATCCTCTGACTTTCCAAAATTTTATTAAACAATCGAGTTAAAAATTCATCTGCCATTTCTCCTAAGCACCTCCATGCTTCCATTAGGATGTCATCTGGGCCAACAGCCTTTCCATTCTTCATCCTCTTCATAGCTGTCCTTACTTCCTCCTTGCTAATCTGTTTCACTTCCTGATTCACTATCCTGACATCATCCAACCTTCTCTCTCCCTCATTCTCTTCATTCATCAGCCTCTCAAAATACTCTTTCCATCTACTCAACACACTCTCCTCTCTTGTGAGTACCTTTCCCTCACTATCCTTTATCACCCTTACTTGCTGCACATCTTTCCCAGCTTTGTCCCTCTGTCTAGCCAATTGGTACAGGTCTTTTTCTCCATCTTTAGTGTCCAATCTCTCATACAACTCTCCATACACCTTATCCTTAGCTTTCGCCACCTCTCTCTTTGCCATACGCCTCATCTCCTTATACTCATATCTACTTTCTTCATCTCTTTGACAATCTCACTTCTTTTTCGCCAGCCTCTTCCTCTGTATACTCTCCTGTACTTCCTCATTCCACCACCAGGTCTCCTTGTCCTCCTTCCTCTGTCCAGATGTCACACCAAGCACCTTTCTAGCAGTCTCCCTTACTAGTTCTGCTGTAGTTACCCAGCTATTCGGTAACTCTCCACTGCCTCCTAGTGCCTGTCTTAACTCTTCCCTAAACTCCACTTCACAATCACCCTTTTTTAACTTCCACCATTTAATCCTTGGCACTGCTTTCACACTCCTCCTTCTTGATCACCAATGTCATCCTACAGACCACCATTCTATGCTGCTTAAGTACACTTTCCCCTGCCACCACTTTACAGTCTCCAATCTCCTTCAGACTGGCCCGCCTACATAGGATATAATCCACCTGTGTGCATCTTCCTCCACTCTTGTACATCACCCTATGCTCCACCCTCTTCTTAAAATACGTATTCACCACAGCCATGTCCATCCTTTTCGCAAAATCCACAATCATCTGACCTTCTGCATTCCTCTCCTTAACACTATACCTACCCATCACTTCCTCATCCCCTCTGTTCATTTCACCAACATGCCCATTAAAGTCCGCTCCAATCACTAGTCTCTCACCCTTGGGTACACTCACCACAACTTCATCCAACTCACTCCAAAATTTGTCTTTCTCATCCATCGCACACCCAACTTGTGGAGCATACGCACTAACAACATTCATCATTACACCATCAATTTCGAGCTTCATAAACATCACTCTGTCAGACACTCTTTTCATGTCTAAAACACTCTTGGCATATTGTTCCTTTAGTATAACCCCTACCCCATTTCTCCTGCCATCCACACCATGATAGAACAATTTGAACCCATTTGCTAAACACCTGGCCTTACTTCCCTTCCATCTGGTCTCTTGCACGCACAATATATCAACCTTCCTTCTCTCCATCATATCAGCTAGCTCTCTTCCTATACCAGTCATACTGCCAACATTCAAAGTTCCTACCCTCACTGCTACACTAATAACCTTCCTCCTCTCTTCCTGCCTTCGGGCATGCCTTCACCCTCCTCTTCTCCTTCGGCCAACAGTAGCCCAATTTCTGCCAGCACCCTGTTGGCTAACAGTACTGGTGGCGGTCATTGTTAAGCCAGGCCTCGACTGATCTGGTATGGAAATATGAAATTTTTGCGCCATAAGTGATGTGGCAGAATTTTTACGCCGGATGCCCTTCCTGACGCAACCCTCCCCATTTATCCGGGCTTGGGACCGGCACAAAGAAATGCACTGCCTTGTGCATCACCAGTGGCTGGGTTCATGAGATTATACAGTAGTTCCAAATATTACCAAAAGAGTTTCACCTTCAAAAATCCTATTAACGATGAATCTTAAAATAAAACTTTGTTAGTATACCCAGAAGATAATAAGTAATGGTCATGTAAACTGTCACAAACCATACATTAAGCAAAGAAGAATGAATATGCTAAGCACTACACTCAGCATAACCTGTCAGCAAGGAAAAAATTTATGTTAAAATGATTAAGCTCCACTCAAACACTCTCTACATTCTCGTATTGCAAAATGGATATCAATAGTTTATTGATTACTTCTAATAAAAATAACTATAAAGTAACCAGGTATTGCTAGGGTTTCAAAGAGTTCACCAAAAATTACAATACATTTTTGAAGTTGTGTGCATTTCTGACAGAAGATTTGAAGTTAATTCTATAACCAGATATTCAAATAGCAAATTAAGGAAGAATTATTCTTACTTGAGAGATAATTTTTGTCATTCAGTGCAGTTGTTTAGAATTTCCACATGCTATGTGCTATTCAAATGTGTTATCATGTTTACAGATATTTATATAAAAAATGTCAATTTTACTCTACACAGAAAATATTTTACAGTACATTGGAAATAGTGTATGCATTGTAAGAATGTTTATAGAAAATGCAAAAGAGACTAATTTTGAATGTTTTGTGATTAAAGTGAAAATGACTGCATGAAAGACATACTAGAATTTAATATAAAAGGGTGGATTTTTTAGCATTTCATTAAAATAAAAGAGATTTTTCCAAATCTTTTATTAAAATTTAAAATAAATAAATCAATACATAAAACAATATTTAGAACAGAACTGCATTTGAATAATAGAAAAATCTTCATAACAACAACTAAATAATAAACTATTTACAAGAGGTTTTAGTAATAAATCTTCCCAATTGAACCCACAAGCGAGGCTCCAACAGTTCAAACAACAAATTTGCTCAAAGGGTGAAGGCAAATGATAGAAATGAAAATAATCCACAAGGAATACAATATCCAATGTTTTATTTAGTGAGCGCTTTCGCAATGTTCAACATCAGGCTGATGTTCACACATGATCATACATAAAGTCCTGCAATTGCCTTCTTGAGCAAGAATTAATGCACACAGCACAGAGGTACTTTCAGGTAAACTATCTTTTCTCAGGTTTCCTCTGTAAGGCTTTGACATTTCCTCATATATAATCCACGGCGAATCTTACAGCAGCATTACCCTGATACCCTTGTTCCAGCCCCATCTTCTCTTCTGTGAAAGGCCTACTGTCTATAGCCCTTCTCGTTACACTTCATGTAATTATATAACTGGTCTACTAAATATCGATCAAATGGAAAATACACAACTCCTTCATGCCTAATAAATAATGGTATATACTTAAACGTCAAAGTAAACTTTATTGTCATTTAGACCCAAACATGAGTTCAGATTAAATGAAATTTCATTCATTTGAACTCAATGTGCAGACAATAAACATATAAAAATATAACAATGTTAATATAAAAAAAACAGAACTACAGACTCTGTATATGACATTAACATTGACACAAAAACAGAACTACAGATTCTATATATGACATTAACACTGACACACAGAACTACAGACTCAATCATAACATTAACACTGACACACAAACAGAACTACAGACTCTGTATATGACATTAACATTGACACACAAACAGAACTACAGACTCTGTATATGACATTAACACTGACACACAGAACTACAGACTGTGTATATGACATTAACATTGACACACAAACAGAACTACAGACTCTATATATGACATTAACACTGACACACAGAACTACAGACTCTATATATGACATTAACACTGACACACAAACAGAACTACAGACTCTGTATATGACATTAACATTGACACACAAACAGAACTACAGACTCTATATATGACATTAACATTGACACACAAACAGAACTACGAACTACAGACTCTATATATGACATTAACACTGACACACAAACAGAACTACAGATGCTGTATATGACATTAACATTGACACACAAACAGAACTACAGACTGTATATATGACATTAACATTTTGCGTGATGAACATTGCAAAAGCACTCACTAAATAAAACTTTGGATATTTTATTCTTTATGGATTATTTTCATTTCTATCAGTTACCTTCAGCCTTTGGGTAAATGTATTATTTACAAAAGGTGTCTACCAAAAAAACAAGGCAATTATATATCATATAACTTATAATATAGTTTAAAGTCATATTGTTTTCAAGTTGTATTCACATTTTTCCAGTTTGTTGTAAAATCTTTATATGTAATAGGTTCACAGGTTCATACTAGGCTATCTGCCCAAGGGCATTTATAAGCCTAGCCCAGAGTTTTTGTGGCTTTCGCCACCCCTTTAGTTTGAAGAAAACTATGCCCATTATTTTGCTGTGCCTCTGTCAAGCAGTGACACTGAGGTAATTCCTGGGGTATATCTGCGATCTCCCATCCATTGATCAAGATTTCTCTTGAACATGGCCAGCGAGGTGCTCCACCTTGCATGTACCGGGATTTTGTTCCACAGCATAGGGAGTCTTTGGGTGATGAATCTGTCCCTCCAGCATGTCCTATTAATAACTGTGTCAAGGTTTAAGTCTCCCACCCTTGTAGTTCTGAGGGATCTAGATTTTTGAGGTGAAGCATGTTCATCAAATCTGGGTTTGACATGGCCTTGTATGTCAGGCACAGGTCACCTCTGAGCAAGCAGTAAGCGACTGAATAGAGCTGAAGTTCTTTCAGTCGGGCAGCATAAGACATATTTTTGAGACCCTTTATCCTTTTGGTGAGGAACTTTTGGGGCCTTTCCAGCTGCTGCAGGTGTCGGGTCAGATACATTCTGAATGGGGCATTGTACTCAATCATTGGTCTGATGAGTGGTGAGTACAGGGGGACAATGACCTCCCTTGATCTAGATGTGAATCCCTTCATGATCAGGTGGGCAATGTAGAAGGTCTTCCTAACTACTTTAGCAACGTGAGTGTCAAACGAAAGGTTACTGTCAACCTGGGTCCCCAGATCCCTGATAACTTCTTCTGTGATCAGTGGATTGCCTCCTATATGGTAGCTAGGGGTAACCTTGTTTTTCCCGAAGGGTATGACTATGCATTTCTTGGCGTTTAACTTTAGGCCATGGCTCTGGCACCAGTTATCCATTTCTGTGAGACCCTTCTGAAGGATATCTGTGTCAGATGTGTTTTCGACTATGGCGCCCAGTTTGCAGTCATCTGCAAACTTTGTCAGCCATAACCCTCCTGTGTTTGCTTGTAGTTCAGAAAAGTAGATGCCGAACAAGAGTGGGCCCAGGACTGAGCCCTGTGGGACACCACTTGTGACAGGCTTTGAGTCTGACATGGCGCCAGCAACTCTGTTCTGTCACTTAGCCAGTTTGCAACCCATCTTGTGATGTATGGGTTTACATTTAAGCTGATGAGTTTTTCAATGATACCTGAGTGGGGTATTGTGTCGAAAGCCTTTGCCAGGTCGAGGTAGGCTGTATGGACTGCCTTTCCCTCATCAATGGCCTTGGTGACTGTTTCGAAAAAGTCAACCAAGTTTAAAATTAAATTTAAATTTAAAGCCATTAAATTATTTAATGGCTAATAACCTCCTTAAAATAGAATATTTAGATCTGGGAACACATTTAGGTATTGGTACATTAAATAAAACCAATTATTTAGTTAAATTAAAATTGTCATTAAAAGTAGTTTGTAGAAAGAAGTTGAAATTGTTCCAAAATGGCTCAGATAATATACATTCTTAGAAAATGTGCTGCCAATCTGTTTTTATTTGCAACCCACATCTCCAACTGCCTATATCTTTTTTAAACATGAATTCCATCTTATGAAGAGTAATAAAATATCTATGTAGAAATTTCCATGTGAATAATCTCCATCAGAAGGAATGGGTAGTCAGTTTTGAAGATATTAACATTAATGTTTTATCTTCATCAGAAGTTAGTAGATTATTAATGAATCTATAATAACCCAGAAATTCTCTTTATAAAATAATTTCAACTATTTTATATATTTTAGATAAGTACCCTTTCATTGTAATAGACTGATCTCCTAAAATAGTCATAAATTCTATACATTTTGCAACTGAGTCTTTAATAGTTGCATTCATTAATTCAAGTTTATTAATAATACATTGTCTAAGAGATTGTATTTCTAAACAATTTTCCTTGGTTATATTATTTTTAATCATAATATAATCCATTGTATGTATTTCTCAGAGTGCATTAATTGATGCCAACATGTAAGATTTCTTTCTCTGAGCTTAGTCATAATTGGAAGTGCTAAGTTAATTTGGTGTACAAGCTATAGGGAATAAAATAAATGACCATGCTTTTAAACTTGTATTTTTATTTATAAAATTGTTAAATATATTTTTGTATTTTTATTTATAAAATTTTAAATATATTTAATGTGTTAGTTGTATTCCAAGAACACATTGTTTTATCTTTGGCCCCCACAATATATTCTGTTAACAAGCAATGAAATGTATTAGGTAGTATCTTACTGTTTTGTATGAATTCTGAGTAATTTGACTCTAACCAAATTATTTCTCATTTTTTCCAAGGAAAATAATTATTTGGATTTAACCATAAGCTTATTGTTGATGATAATGCATACATTTCTGTATCTGGAAGTCTGATGCCACCTATTGTCCAGTCATTTATATGGTGACTTAGTGCTAATCTTGGTTTGTTAGGATAACATACAAAGTTCAACATCAGTGTATTACCTTGTTTTATACATTCCTTAGGAAGAAGAAATGAAATAGATTGCATTAACTATAGAATTTTTGGAAAATAATAATTTCAATTAAAGAAAATATCTCTTATATTGTAAAAAAAGATTCATTCCATTTATTCATAACATGTTTTATACTATTTAAAATGCTAGTATAATTAATTGTTATTATATCACTATTATTATTTGATAACATAACCCCTAGATACTTTAGTTTATTACCCAAAACTATATAATTGGAAAATTTCATAATTATATTACTTGTTTTATAATTTATAGGTAAAATCTTGGTTTTATTATGAATACATTTAAGTCTAGATATCTTTTTGGATTACTACCATTGCATCAAATAATGCATGTAGAGAATAATGTTACTAGAATATCATCTGCAAATAACTGAATCTTGGAATTTAACTTATTATTACATTGAATACCATTGTATTGGTTTTAGATCTAACAACTGTCAAATGGTTCTATGACTAGATCAAATAGTAATAGTGATAAAGGATCACATTGTTTAGTGCCATTGTTATTTGTAATTAATTTAGAAGTATATGATCCAATTTTTATGTAAGCAGATTTTTCATAAAGCATTTTAATTAATCGTATGCAGTATCTGAAAAATTCTATTCATTTAGAACCAATAACAAGTATCCCAATAAGCTGAATGCAAAGCACTATTGATGCCTAGACTTACCAAAGTTAAGTTTCCATTTACAGTATTAATATGGTCTATTATTGTAAGTATTATTTTAATATTGACATATGCATTTCTATTTATAATGAAACCTGTTTGATCATTTATCAGTATGAGTAAAAACTGTTTAATTCTCTTAGCATATATAGCCGTAAAATGTTATAATCAATATTTAATAAGGAAATGAGTCTATAAGAGAAGCATTCTCTCATCTTTATCTAATTTTAGTGTAAGTGATATTAAAGTATACTTCCAAGAGGGGGGTATTTTCTAATTAATTTACTAATATATATACTTTTAGTAATAATAATAAAGCTTCCTTAGACAGAAGTTTGTATATCTCTTTGATAATGCCATTGTTCCAGGGACCTTGTTCAACTTTAGTTTGCTTATTTGAAATTTATGTTCTGACATTAAAATAGGTTTATGTAGTATTTTTATCTGTTCTTTTTAATAATTTATTTTAATATATCTTTAAGAAATGCTTTTATTTTATCCTGTAACTCTAAAACTGGATTGCATAGATCAATTGAACTAAGATGAATTCTAAAAACCTAAAAATCTACTATAAATCTGTAACTTTCTTTTTAGAAACAGGAATATACATTTCTTTAATTTGATTAATTTAAATAATCTTCTCCTTTTTTATTCTATTTGCCAGTCTATGGTGACTTTTAGGGTTTAAGTAATAAGTGCTCAATTTAATCTTCTCTAAATTAATCATAGTTTTATAATGTAAAATTTCTAAGTATATTTTATTTATTTTCTCAAGTTCTTTCTCTAAATCTTTCTTACCTTTTTGAGTAGATAATTTAAGTTTATCTACTGTCTCTTGATAATTTATTAGTTATTATCTCATTGATTTTTATTTATATACCAAGAAATTATTTTACCATATTGATATGATTTTACAGAATCCCAAGCAAAACTCTCAGATATACCTTCAGTTAATTTTATACTTATAAAAGACTGAATTTCTTTATTTAAAAATCCATAAATTCTACAAAATGAGTTATATATAATGTAATTCTGGTGCTAGAAATACTATTTTGTCATTACTTCAAACATTATGATCAGATAATGGGCATGAAATGACTTTAACTTTATCAAGTTTTGTTACAAAATCACTTTGAGATATATATTCTATCTGAGACTGAGTACCATGCCTATGTGAAAAATTTGTGAAAAATAGTGAATTTACATCTGAAAATCCATTAATATCTTTAACATTAAATGTATCTATAAAGTCTATTAATGCTTTAACTGATACTGTTTTCCACTGTTTATTTGTTGAATTAGCATCATGATCTTGTAAAATACAAGTGAAGTCACAAGATAAAATAATGCTTACTTTAGAATGCTGTTGTTTAACTGTTTTAACTCCTAACCCATGGATCCAATAAACATTAATTAAAGTGTTATGACTCCCTTTTTTCCCAAAGTTACCAAACAAAACAATCCTGTATAGTTATTATAATTTTGCTTATGATGTGAACTAACAGGTACTGTATAATTCATATTAAGTTTGTCAATGTCTTTATGTAAGAGGCATGTCTGTTGCAAAAATGCAAGTTGAGTATTAAACATCTTTAAGTATTTACATAAACTCCTCTCTTACAACTATTATTCAAACCATTTACATTGATAGAAATGCACTTCCTAAATGATAGATTTATAGACATATATCTAGTCATGTATTTTCAAAAAAAGAAAGATAACAAAGGGAAAGAAGACATATCACTTGTTACATAACTTCTTTATGACTATGACCAAGTATGATGTCATATAGTTATCATTTGTACTTGTACTTTTAGTAATGATAAACACCAACAACTGTATATTTACAAAATAAAATACTAAACACTGAAATAGCTTATAACTCATCCAGTCATTGAGGTTTAACACCACTCATTTGAATAGCATCACTATTTATTTATTTATTTATTTATTTATATTTGTTGACTGGGAGTGTCCGACTGGACGTAGGTCCATTTTCAGCGGAGGCTCGGGGAGAAAAGCTCCACAGTTAAAATAAACAAACAGCAGTTACACTGGATTACATAGCGATTCATTTACATAGCAATTACTTACAGCATATTTACAGATGAAGAACATAGTACATCAGTAGACAACTAGAATCTTTATCTGTGAAGTACATAACAGACATTAACAAATGTTAAAATAAGAAGTTCCTGCTGTATAAGTACTAGGCTTATGGGCATCTGAGCTTGCTATAATCAAGGTAGTTAGTAGAGTGGAAAGAAAGGTAGTGGTTGGATGGGGTGGGTGATATTAGAGTGGGAGTTGCAAGGGCATAGCCAGCATGTTTTTAGGTGCACTTTTAATAAAGTTTTGAAGTGGGTGCATGATGATACAGAGGTAATTGTGGGTGGGAGGGAGTTCCATAATTTGGCTGTGGTGCAAGAGAATAGTGCTTCACCAGCAGAGTTATTGGCTTTAGTGATCTGCAAGTGATTTTTGTTGCTGGATCTTAGTGGTCTGGTGGTGCGATAGGGTTGGAGTAGATTCTGGAGGGATGGGACATTTAGTGGATGGTTTACTAGTTTGTGGGTGAGTGAGAGTTGATACCATTGAAGGAGGTGAGGGAGTTCAAGCTAGCCCAGTTCAGCAAGTGAGAGACAGTGTTGACTACGGTAGGATGCCCCTGTGGCGAATTTGGCAATTTTGTTATAGCAGGTCTCTAGCTTGTTTAGATTGCATTGCCTTAGGTTGGTATATATTGGAGAGGCATAAAGTAGGGTGGAGATAAGGTGGGAATTTGCTATTGAAATCTTTGCTGATTTGGTGAGAAGATGCTTATTTCTGTATAATGCTCCTAGTTTTTTGAGGACTTTTTTTATGGTCATAGATATGTGAATGTCAAATTTTGTCTATTTCCACTCCTAGCAATTTGGTGTGTTCAGTTGGGTATATAGTTGTGTTGTCTTTTGCTGTGATGCTAAAGTGAGAGTTGTTTTGAGTATGTTTGGTGGGTTGGAAGATGAGTAGTTTAGTTTTGTTTGGGTTGAGTATTAATTGGGCATTGGATAACCAAGTTTCAACAGAGGAAAAGGCTTCATGTGTGACTTTTTGCAGTTTGGGTAGGGACTGGGCTGAGCAGATGATGGTCGAGTCATCTTCGTATTGTATGAATGTGCCATGTGTGGTGGCAGAGTCTAGATTATTTGTGAAAATAGAGAAGAATAGGGGTCCAAGGATGGATCCCTGGGGAACCCCTATGGAGACAGGTAGTTGAAGAGATATGCCATTCTGCCATACAATGGATTGTTGATGGTCAGACAGGTAACTCTGAAAACAGTTGGTGACTGATTGTGAGAAGGATAGGTTATTGAGGACAGAGATAAGTTGTCTGTGTGGGACCATGCCAAATGCTTTAGATAGGTCTAGGAAAGTAGCAGAGGAGAGATAGCCATTGTTTTTATGCTGAAGGATAGTGTTAGTAAAGGAGAGTAAAGCAGTGGTGGTGCTATGGTTTGGTCAGAAACCATGCTGAGTATTGGAAAGGAGGTTGTTAGTAAGGAGGTAGTCTGAGACCTGAGAGTGTATGCATCTCTCTAGTATTTTGGAGAGTGGAGAGAGAATAGCTATGGGGCAGTAATTGGTTAGTTCTGTGGAGGGTCCGCCTTTGTGGATGGGAATTATATGTGATACTTTCCACAGTGTGGGAACATAACTTTTTGAAAGAGATCGGTTAATCAAGATGGATACTGGGTAGGCCAGAGCATCAGCTGCGATTTGTAGGTATTCACTTGGGAGGTTGTCTGCTGCTAATTTGGTGGGTTTAACTTTAGTTAAGAGGTTTTTATGTTGGAGGTAGGTACAGGAGAAAAAGAGAAGGCAGTGGGGAGATTAGTAGTTGAAGGTGTGGGTTGGAGGGAAGGGGGGTTGTGTTGTTTAGCTAGTGATAGTATGGTTTGTGTGAAGTGTGTGTTGAATGAGGTAGCAATATTTTCTGAGGAGTGAGGGATGTTAGGAGGAGGGGGTACTGACTTTATCTGAGTGGAGGATGGAGTTTATGGAGGACCAGAATTGTTTGGGGTTGTGTTCGGAGGAGTCTAGGGCAGACTGGTAGTATTGGAATTTGTCCTGTTTTATTAGCTTTTTTACTCTATTGCATAGTTCTAGGAATTTCTGTCTAGTTGAGGGGTCTTGGCTTTGCGCCAGTGCTCCCAGGCTTTATCCTTGTTTTTCATTTCTGACTTAGTGGTTTTCTGTAGCCATGGGGAGGGTTGTGCTTTGATTCTGGAAAGTCTTATGGGGGCATGGTAATTAAGGATGCTCAGGAAGGTAGTATTAAAATATTCAACTGCATCATCAAGACTGAGGTACTTTAGAGGATGCCAGTTACATTCTTTGAGGGATGAGATGAATGTGAGTGGGTTAAAGTTAAATTTTTTACGTATCTGATGGTAGACAACAGGTTTAGCTTGGTATAGGTATTTTTTGGTATGGAAACCAACCTGCCTTGTGGAATGAACTCTTTCTGAATGCTTGCAGTGGTATCTCAAAGCCTAATCTCCCTACAACCTGTCTCAAGTTAACAAGAAACACCATACTCTCCTGTGCTATTTCCTGCACTAGTCTCTTGAAACCAACCTGCCTTGTGGAATGAACTCTTTCTGAATGCTTGCAGTGGTATCTCAAAGCCTAATCTCCCTACAACCTGTTTCAAGTTAACAAGAAACACCATACTCTCCTGTGCTATTTCCTGCACTAGTCTCTTGAAACCAGCCTGCCTTGTGGAATGAACTCTTTCTGAATGCTTGCAGTGGTATCTCAAAGCCTAATCTCCCTACAACCTGTCTCAAGTTAACAAGAAACACCATACTCTCCTGTGCTATTTCCTGCACTAGTCTCTTGAAACCAACCTGCCTTGTGGAATGAACTCTTTCTGAATGCTTGCAGTGGTATCTCAAAGCCTAATCTCCCTACAGCCTGTCTCAAGTTAACAAGAAACACCATACTCTCCTGTGCTATTTCCTGCACTAGTCTCTTGAAACCAACCTGCCTTGTGGAATGAACTCTTTCTGAATGCTTGCAGTGGTATCTCAAAGCCTAATCTCCCTACAACCTGTCTCAAGTTAACAAGAAACACCATACTCTCCTGTGCTATTTCCTGCACTAGTCTCTTGAAACCAACCTGCCTTGTGGAATGAACTCTTTCTGAATGCTTGCAGTGGTATCTCAAAGCCTAATCTCCCTACAACCTGTCTCAAGTTAACAAGAAAGTATGTTGTTGGTCTCTATATACTGCCAATAATTTTCTGTAAATCTTTGTAATAAACCCTCCGGGGAACCAAGCGCAGGTTTCAGGCCAGCACAGACAGCAGTCTCCACTGCCCTTTCCTTAACATACTAGTACCCCTTCTTACTTCCTAACCTACACAGTAATCCCTTTTACTTGTAATCATCCCCTCCCTAGTTTTACAACCACGCAATCCCCCTCTTCTATCTCCTGTAATAGCAAACCCAGCCATAGGTCTCACCCCTAAGCCCCAACTTCATCTCTTGGATACCTCCTGCCCACTTGCCTCATTTCATAATTCTTCGGATTCTTAAGACCACCTAACCAACCTACTAATTCCTCACTCTTTTCCTACGGTCTACCACCGACTCTATTCTCTGACTCCTTACTTTTCTCAGCACTTACATACTGCTGACTTACCTTAGTATACAGATTTTCTGATTGTTTTCCTGACAAGCAGTTTCACTAACTGTTTCTACCTCCGTTAAGCCCTCGTCTCCGCTCCCCTCCCTACCCCCAATTCCCATCCACCCCAGGGGTCCTACCTTTATACCTCCTTCACCACACCTCCTCCTCCCCCACACCCCTTTCCTCTCTCATCACTTCCTTCCCACCACTTTAGTCCTATTACATACCGTGTCCCTACATCTTACTCTACATAACCACTCTTCTCTTTATACTTCCTCCTTTCACACTATTCAGCTATCCATTTCCACTAACTACACCCTTACACACTCCCTCCCAAATATAATTGATACTATCCTCTCTCCCTCCTCCTCCCAACACAGTTTAACTCCTAGCTACATATTACCAATTAATACTCATACAATGAAGAATCAAAACATCCCACCCTTTATCTCAGTCTTACTAACACTTTCACTACTACCTCCCCTAATTCTCTCTCATCTACCCACCTTTCTTGAAAGCCCACTTGACCCATTATTAAATTATCCCAAAACAGAAACCATCTCACTTAACTCACACCCAAAACTTACACATGCTAATATCACTTTCTCTTCTAAATACATACTTCCTAAATTTCATCGAACACAACACACAAAATATAATAACCTTAACCCCAGGAAATGTCTATTTCATTACAGTAGAATCCATAACCTTTACTTTCTAAACCTACTGCTCTCTCTAAAAGATGGTGACATCCACCCAAACCCAGGGCCTTCACATTCTCCTTCCTCACCCCTCAACTCCAAAATGTTTCCAACCCATATATCTTCAAAAAAATCTAACTCTCTTTCTATTGCTCATCTTAATATACGCAGCATAAACAATAAAGTTACCCAATTACAAGCCCTGACTGAAGTCTACTCCTTTGATATTCTATGCTTAACAGAAACTTGGTTAAAACCTACAACCAAGGACAATCAGATCATCCCACCTGGATATAATATCCTAAGACTCGACAGAACCTCCAAAAAAGGTGGAGGAGTTGCTATCCTATATAAACCTTGCCTACATTTAACCACCTATAACCTCAAACCACCTCTAGACTCCAATGCAGAGATTCTTATCACAAAACTTCTTATCAACAATTCCAAATCTATCTATATCATCTGTTTATACCTACCCCCTGGGAACAATATAGCAACTATGGAAAATATTCTCTCCTGGCTATCCCAAAACCTACCTCAAGAAACGATCATCCTAGGTGATACAAATATAGACTGGACCTCCCTCTGTAGTAACCTCCCTTCTAACCACATAAACCTATATGGGTATTCCCAAACTATCACCTCCCCTACCAGGATAAATAAATCCAATAAAAATCTAACCTTTTAGACTGGATCCTTATTAACCGTCTACCACATACTTATGACTTAGGTACTCTCCCAGATGATTTAAGTGACCACTCCCTTACCTACATCATCAGACAAAAACTAACTGTCCCTCTCCAACATCCACAATAAGCATCAGATCCAAAAAGAACTTTAACTCTGAACTATTCCAGATGGAACTAAAAGCATGTAACTGGTTACTACTGCATAATTTATCCTTAGACGATGCCGTTACTTACTTTAACTCTAACTTTCTTACCATCCTGGACCGCCATGCCCCAACCAGACAAATTAGAACGAAAAACAAACATGCTCCATGGCTGTCTAAAGAAACCAAACAAAAAATCAAAGATAGAAACAAACATTGGGGAATTTGGAAAAAGACTCAAAGTCCTATCCACCAACAAACATTCAGACAACTAAGAAATCAAACTAAAAGAGCTGTAATATCAGATAAAAAAATTACTACCTTCTTCCCCAACAAGCAAATCAAACTAAACCACAGAATTTCTGGTCCAGCATCAACCAACTACTCCACCCAGGGCAATCTACCACTCCTAGCCCTCAAAATACTGAACATAAAACTTCTATAAATATAGCTAATGATTTTAACACATTTTTCACTAACACTATACAAACACTAGCTAGCCAGCTCTCACCTGATAACTTCACTTTACTAACGAATAAAACAAACTCTTTTCCTTCCTTTCAACTTCAACCCGTCCCTACATCATATGTACTTACCCTCCTTCAGAAATTGAAACCATGCTCTCCCTCAGCAGACCAACTACCTGCAGAATTTCTGCAACTAGCCACTAAAGCCATTGCCTACCCTATATCAATCCTAATCAACAGAACCATTACTGAAAGTTATATCCCCTCCATTTGGAAAATCTCCCATATTATCCCCCTCCACAAAGGTGGCCAATCTACTGAACTTTCTAACTATCGACCCATTGCCCTCCTGTCACCTCTAGCTAAGATTATGGAGAAATGCACCCATAAACAACTTCTTCAGCATTTAACACAAAACAACCTTCTAGCTAATTGTCAGCATGGTTTTAGACCTTCACATAGTACCTCCACTGCCCTTCTCTCCTTTAAAGATATTATCAACAAACACCGTAGTCTAAACAAACTCTCTTCTGCCCTATTCATTGACCTATCTAAAGCTTTTGACATGGTGAATCACCAAATTCTCATCACCATAATAAAATCCATATCACTTGACACATCCTCCATTAAGTGGTTCCAGTCTTACCTTGACAAAAGACAGCAGGCCGTACTATGGCACAAGTCTCTCTACCCACTTACCAGTCAACCTAGGTGTCCCCAAGGTGCCATTCTTGGACCTCTACTTTTTCCATTTTCATCAATGACCTCCACCTGGCCATCCCTCAAGCCTCTTGTATACAATATGCAGATGATTCCACACTTATATGCTCAGCCTCATCCTCTTGAGACCTCCAACACCTTATCCAACAAGTCTTCAACACAGTCGAAAAATGGTTCACTCATAGATGCCTTCTCTTAAACCCCAAAAAGACTAAACTCCTTCTTTTCTCTCCCACTAGTAAATTCCCCACATTGGATTTCTCAGTCACTTCCACCAACAATACTATTATATCCCCAGAACCTACACTAAACTGCTAGGTGTCACCATCGATAATAAACTAAACTTTGATATACATATAAACAATACAATTAAATCTGTTAATAAAAAATTAGGCTCCCTGTATCGGATTAAATCTTTTCTCCTACCCTCTGCTCGTACAACAATAGCACACACACATCTAATATCTCCTCTTCTTTATGCTTCACCCATCTTTACTAAACTTTCTAAAAACAATCTCCGCAAACTGGAAATGTCCTATAATAACATCGCCAGATTTGCCACAGGAAACCCTTTTAGAACCCATCACTGCCACAATTTAAAACAGCTAGGCTGGCTTGAACTAGATAACCTAATTAAATTCCATCAACTAACTATAGCTCACAAAACCCTTTACACACCATCCAAAACCCCTGCTCTATCCACACTCATCACTCCTATAAAACCTAGATTCCCTAAGGTCCTCACATAAACTCTTAGCACATACTACCAAAATAAAAAACAAGGCTGGTGACTCTTTTTTCTAATACAGTAGGGAAAGCCTGGAATCTTCTACCAAATGATATTTCTACACTTCCCTCTCTCTCCAGTTTCAAAAACAATCTGAAAGTATATCTCAAATCTCTCTGGCTATGTCATTGCTCCAAACCAGTCTAGCTCTATAGTTACTCTATCCTCTGATCTTTTTTTTATCCTGGAATATCAACTATATCTACTGTTAAGACTGCATCCTATACTGATAAATTACTTAGAATTGTTATTATATCCTGTAATTTAGTACTGTTTATGCTTATGTTTTGTATTCTTGTGTTTATTTGTGTGATTCATAGATAGAAATATGTTAATTAGCTGTATGTACCTAGGAGCTTTTCTCCCCGGGCCTCTACTGAAAATGGACATGTATCCAGTTAGACTAGCCCGGTAAACAAATGTAAAATAAAATAATAAAAATAAAATAAAATGTTGGGGAGTAATCACTGAGGCTATCTGATAAGCAGCCTGTTATATATGACTGGGGGCTCTTACTGACAAGTATCCAGTCCAGGGTAGTGTGCTTGCTGGAGTTTTTATTTATCCTGGTTGGCGACTGGACTAGTTGGATGAAGCCATGAAGGTTTACATGATGGGTTGGATGGTTGCCAAAACAGGATTGCCAGCCAATATTGAAATCACCTGAAATTATAGTTTCTTGGGGGAGATGGTGGGTAGACCAGCTGAAGAGGTTTTCTAGTGGAGGGATGTTTTGGCCAGGTGGGAAGTAGCATCCAATTATGTTGATGGATTTGTTTTGGTTTATTTTGAGGTTGGTATATATTATTTCTTCATTGCCTATTTGTGGAGCTGATTATTTTAAGATCTGGATGTTTAGATTCTGTTTAAATATTATAGCTACATCACCTCCTTTCTTGTTTAGCTGGTCTACTCTTAGTATGCCATAACCTGTTGGGAGTATTTGCTCACTGGTATGTGAGGTTTTAGCCAGGTTTCTGTCAGGATGACTATATCTTCGGAGTGCAAGTCTATGGTGGCATGGAGTTCATGGACTTTGTTGGATATACTTCTAATATTTAGGCTTAGTAGGAAGAAGATGGCTTAGTGGTTAAGGTCTTCACCTCTAATGCACAAGGTACAAGGTTCGATCCTGACTTCCGACTAATGCCTGTCTGGAGTTTGCATGTTCTCTCTGTGTCTCCGTGGGGTTTCTCAATGTCCAAAAAACATGCTGAGTGTTTCCATCTCAAACTCGCCAATGAATGGAGCTGTGGGCAGCAGCACAGACTCTACATGGTGCCCAATGGGGGGAAGAGTTGTAAAAAGACCAACCACTTTGGGCACCTATTGTGGTGCGCAGTATCCTCAAGATATGAGAACACAGATCACAAACTGCGTGCCGTGGCAGGGCTAGCCACTCGAAGGTGTAAAATATGGCTCTAGATGATTTGGTCATGTTGACTGTCGCCAAAAAAATGGGCATGGGTAGTTACCGGTGATAAGTGGGTTGAGGACCTGGCCTACTCACTGCCCACACCAGGGACCCATGCTAACGGTGGGAGGGGTATATGTGCCCCTATTGGCCAGTGTGTGCCCACCATAAAAGCCCAGCAGCCCTGGGTCAATAGGCTACTGGCCGGCCGGTGTCTAGTTGTCCAGCCTGGGTTACCTGGGATAACTCTGTTGAGTGAAAGCTGGACATAAAACCAACCAACCTGCCAAACATGAACTGAGAATTGCTATGCTTAATGTAGGTTCACTGACAGGACGCAGCTTAGAAGTGGATGACATGATGATACGGATGAGGCTGGACATCCTATGTATCCAAGAGATGAGATGGAAGGGCAGTGCAACAAAGCCACTTGGCGTGGGATCCAGACTCTACTACTCAGGTGGTGGACAGGCTAGAAATGGTGTAGGAATTGTATTGAGACAGAGGCTTCAGAAGTCAGTGAGGGATATCATCAGAATTAATGACAAACTCATGGCAATCAGACTCCAGTGTAATGATAGGACAGTATTCATATTCTCAGCCTATGCCCCACAGCAGGGTTGTGATAGTGAGGAAAAGAGTGCATTCAGACAGCAGTTGCATGACCTACTAGATAAAACAGGACAACATGAATTGGTGTTGATAATGGTTGACTTAAATGAACATATCGGGACAGACAGAACAGGATATGAGGACTGCCTGGGTTCACATGGGTGGAGCAATAGGAATAAAGAAGGAGAAGCCATTCTAGACCTCTGTCTGGCAAATGGTTTGATAGTAGCCAACACATGATTCAGAAAGAGAGACAGTCACAAGATCACATACAAGAGTAGCCAACGTGCAACTCAGGTAGACTTCCTCCTAGTAAGGAAAAGGCACTGGGGTAGAATCCATGATTGCAAAGTCATCCCCAGGTTGGTTCACAGCATAAACCGGTAGTTGCCACAATCAGCTGAAAGCAGTGGTCAGAGAAGGCTCTAAGGTCAACAGTGACCAGGCTGAAGACCTGGAAGTTGACTGGCGAGAAAGTACAGCAGTTCAAGGAATTACTCAGGGCTCTAGAACCCCAAGAAGAGGAGGAAATAGGTGGAGTTGAAGAAGAGTGGCAGCGCCTAAAAAAAACAGCATGTGTTAGGACTACAGAAAAGATACGTGGCTGAGTCAGGTATGGAAATAAGGTACATAAAGAAAGCTGGTGGTGGAATGCAGAAGTGCAGGAAGTAATCAAAAGAAAGAAGGAGTGCAGGAAGAAGTGGGAGATTGAAAAGACTGACCAAGCTAGGAAGGACTACTGGGTGGCTGACAAAGAAACTAAGAAAAAAGTTGCAATAGCAAAGAAAAGGGCATCAGAGGCACTCTATCAGCTTCTGGAAAGTGACTCAGTAAGGGGCACAAAGAAACTATACCAGGTTGCAAGGTAAAGACAGAAAGATAAAGAAGATAGTCAGACACCCTTCATAAGGGATTCCAGCAACAACCTGCTTACCAGCCCACAGGACATCAAAGGCAGATGGAAGGAGTATTTCCAGCAGCTTCTGAATGAAGAAAACCCCACAGAAGCGGTACTGCCCCAGAAACAGCCTACAATGATTCATAGATTCATAGATTCATAGATTAATAGATTCATAGATTCATAGATTAGTACTAAGCTAACTGCCCTTGCGAGCCATTTTAAGCTTATAGGTTCATAGGTTCATAGGTTCATACTAGGCTATCTGCCCTAGGGCATTTATAAGCCTAGCCAGAGTATGTTTGGCTTTCGCCACCCATTTTAAATTAATTTTGCTATGCCCTTTTTCGAGGTTAATATACTGTGCTTCTGTCGAACAGTGACACAGAAGTGATACCCGGGGTAAACCTATGATCTCCCATCCACTCATCAAGACTCCTCTTGAAGAGAATCAATGAGGGACTCTGCCTAACCTGGACTGGGATTTTATTCCATAGTGAAGGGAGCCTCTGGGTTATGAATTTGTCCCTCCAGCATGTCCTATTTATTTCAGTGCTGAGGTTCAAGTCTCTCGAGCGTGTAGCTCGATGGGATTTGGATTTTTTTGAGGTGCAGCATGTCCCTTAATTCTGGGTTGGACATGGCCTTATATGTCAGGCACAGGTCACCTGTGAGCAGACGGTATGCCACTGAGTAGAGCTGGAGTTTCTTTAACCGGGCAGCATATGGCATCTGTTTGAGCCCTTTGATCCTCTTGGTGAGGTAATTTTGGGGTCTTTCCAGTTGCTGCAGGTGTTTGGTAAGGTACATCCCAAAAGGGGCATTGTACTCTATTATGGGCCTGATGAGGGATGAGTAAAGAGGCACGATGACCTCCCCTAATCTAGATGTGAATCCCTTCATGATTAGGTGGGCTATATAAAATGTTTTTCTAACCACTTTGGCCACGTGGTTGTCAAATGAGAGATTGCTATCAACTTGGGTCCCCAGGTCCCTAATTACTTCTTCTGTACTTAATGGATTACCATCTATGTGGTAATTTGTGGGCACTTTGTTTTTGCCAAAGGGGATGACTATACACTTTTTGGCGTTTAGCTTGAGGCCATGGCTCTGGCACCAGTTGTCTGTTTCTATGAGGCCCTTTTGGAGGATGCTTGTGTCGGCTGGAGAGTCGATTATGGCATCCAGTTTGCAGTCATCTGCGAAGTTGGTCAGCCACAGTCCTTCCGTGTTGGCCTGTACCTCCGAGAAATATATACCAAACAAGAGAGGTCCCAGGACTGAGCCTTGTGGGATGCCACTTGTAACTGGTTTGGAGTCTGACATGGCTCCAGCAATTCTAACCATGTGGGTTCTGTCCATGAGCCAGTTTGCAACCCATCTAGTGACATAGGGCTTTATATTTAAGCTGGTGAGCTTATCTATAATGCCCGAGTGGGGTATTGTATTGAAGGCTTTTGCGAGGTCCAGATAGGCTGTGTGGACCACTTTCCCTTCGTCAATGGCCTTGGTGACTGTTTCAAAGAAGTCAACCAGGTTTAAGAGGCAGGATCTGCCCGTAACAAAGCCGAACTGGGTAGGATCCAGTGTCTGTAGGTCCCCAATATCTTTATTTATGAGGTCCATGATGATCCTTTCCATAGCTTTGCAGACCAAGCTAGTCAGGCTTATGGGGTGATAGTTTCCAGGGTCCATTGAGGCACCACCTTTGTGGAGAGGAACCACTGTTGCAGTACGCCACTCTTTGGGTACATATCCTGTAGTAAGGCTGAGATTGAACAGTAGTTTTATGTTTGGGTTTAGCTCTTCTTGGAGTTCATGTAGGACGCAGCCTGGGACACCGTCTGGTCCCATTGATGCTGTGTTTTTGCTTTGGAGGCGGCTCCCACCTGAGCATCTGAGATGTCAGGGGGGCAGCACTCTGCTGGGATAGATATATGCCCTTTTGGTGGGGGGGGAGAAGTTTGCGCTGAACCTGTCAGCTAGGATGTTGGCAATGTCTGTGGGATCGGTGTATTTTTTGTCATTTTGGACTAATTCTGAGCATATCTGGGAATTCCCACCCAGGTTCGTAACATAACTAAAGAAAGCCTTGTGATTATCCTTAGTGTCCTGTGCAATTTTTCTCTTGAAGCTGGCCTTTGACGATTTTATGAGTGCCCTTAGTTTTTTGCTAATACTGATCAGAGATGCCTTCCCTTTTTGGGACTTTGCTCTATCATGTAGTAGCTTCCTCCTTCTATTGTATAGTTTATTTATGGCTGGGGTCCACCAGACAGGTCACCTGCCTTTGGAGGATTGGGTCTTGGTTTTATTTGGGATTGCATGATCCATGCATTCCTGAAGGTGTTCATAGAATGCATTTATAAAGGATTCTGCGGTCTGGGCCGTATTTTCCACAGGCCCGGGGGCTTTGAAGGATTCCACCTCGGTTTTGAGGAGTGTGAAATTTGCTTTAGAGAAGTTTTTCACTGTGGTTTTCTGGGCAGGGGGTGGGGTCGGGATGTGAATATCCAGTGAGATCAGTTTATGGTCTGATCTTACCAGTGAGGGATACACTTCTGGTCTGGAGCATAGAGACCCCATGTTGGTGATGATCAGGTCCAGTATGTTTTCCCCACTTGTGGGAGTGGTAACAAGTTGTTCAATAGCATTTGAGTTTATGAATTCTAGGAACCTTTGGGCAAGGGTGTTGGAGCTAGAGTAATGCTCCCAATCTATGTTTGGGTAGTTGAAGTCGCCCAATATAATGGTGTTCGGAGAGACCTTCATATTTTGCAGTGTTCTCAGGAAGGCCGAGTGGGGTTCCTGGGTTTGGGAGGGAGGTCTGTAGCAGGCTATAAACTGGAAGGCAGTTTTACCCACTGTTAGTTGCACATGGATAGTCTCTGATGCTTCGTGCTTTACCACCAACCTGGAGGTGTGGGTATCTTTGATAAATATCGATACTCCCCCTCCTTTTGTGGTTCGGTCCAAGTTTTGGGGCCGAAAAGCATGGTATAACCTGGTAGTGCTGGGGTGCTCTTGGGAGTCCTGAACCAGGTTTCTGTTACTGCACATATATCAATGTTCTCCATGCTAAGGAGAGTTTTGAATGTGTGCATCTTGAGGTTTAGACTTCTGGCGTTGAGTAGCATTACTCTTAGTTTCTTATCCCTTGTGATACCTATGGAGGTGGGTTTGTCTTTTGAGCCTTGCCTAAAAAAGGCACTATGGGGGTAGCAAGAGCCTTTGCCAATATCCGAAAGCCCAAGGGTGACAGGTGCAAGCCGTCCCTAGCAAAGCATCGTGGCTTGTCGTGCATATCATCCCAAGCTGACCGGCATTGGATCCCCTTTGAATGACACCAACACTTAAGCCAATTGTTGAAATTGATCATCTTGTCTTCATATTGTGTCATCATTCTTGGTGAGGGTAAGATGCTACTCAAGGTCAGGGTCATACCAGCCTGGGCTACATGCTCAGAGAGCTCCTCTATGTCTCTTTTCATGTATTCCAGGGAGGTACGTCTCAGGTCATTCACACCAGCATGGACAATGACTGAGTCATATTTGTACTTGCCTTGGAGAGTTCTGGAGAGGGTGATTGATAAACAGATACGCAGAATAGTAGAATGTAAGATGGGAGATGAACAGTTCGGTTTCAGATCAGGATGCAGCACAATTGACCCGATGTTTGCATTGAGACAGATACTTGAGAAGAAACTAGAGAAGAGGAGTGAGTCAAACTGAGCTTTCTTAGACTTGGAGAAAGCATATGACAAGGTCCCAAGAAAGCTGATCTGGGCAGTACTGCAGTGGTTTGAAGTCCCAGAAACATTGGTAGAATTAGTACAGGCTATGTACAAGGACCCAGTGACTCAAGTACGGACAGTGTTTGGTCTCGAGGGGTTCCCAGTGGGAGTGGATGTACACCAGGGTTCAGCTCTGAGCCCACTGCTGTTCATACTGGTAATGGACTACATCAGCAAACAGGTTGGAGGGGTCAGAGGAACAAAGCTGCTGTATGCAGACGATGTGGCAGTACAGGCAGACTCTGATCTAGAACTTCAGCAAAGGATAGGAGAATGGAATGCAAATCTGAAGGCACATGGGATGAAACTAAGCACAGATAAGACAGTGGTAATGGCAGCAGATTGGGGAAATCAGAAGAAGCTGAGAATAGAGACAGATGGAAACATAGTGGAACAAGTAAACAGCTTCAAGTATCTGGGAGGGGTGGTTGAGGAGAAGGGTAGTCTGAATGAAGAGGTCAAAGCTAGAATCAGAGGGGCTGCAGCCAACTGGCATAGAGTATCAGGTGTAGTCTATAACAGAAGAATGCCAAAGAAGCTGAAAAGTAAGGTGTACAAGACAGTGGCACGACCAGTACTATTGTATGGTACAGAAACCTGGGCAGTAAAGGCAGAACAGTTGAAGAAGCTAGAGGTGATGGAAATGAAGTGCCTGAGAAAGGTGGTAGGATTCACACTGCGGGACAGGCAAAGAAATGAGGACATAATAGCAGCAGCCAAAGTAGCTCCAATTGCAGAAAAGATCAAAGAGAACAGATTACGATGGTATGGGCACATGTGTAGAAAAGCAGAAGACAATCTGGTGAGGGAGATTTGGGACAGACAGGAAGAAGGTAAGAGGAAGTGAGGGCATCCAGCAAAGAGGTGGATGGATTGTGTGAAAGAAGATCTGTGACAGTCAGGCATGAGTGTTGAAGAAGGCAGGAGAGTGGCACTGAATTGAGAGAGTTGGCAACAGTTAATATGATACCCCGACCCCATGTAAATGGGAAAAGGGGATGATGATGATGATGATGAGAAGGAAGTCATTTGGCTTTCTATTGGCTGTAATATGGGAGAAGTTGTGGTTTCTACTCTGATTATGAGGATTGGTGTTGGAGATGGTAGGGCCAGGGTTGGGGTGGATATCTCCACTTAGGGCTAGTTTTGATATGCATGAGGTTATTAGTCTTCTCAGTTTTTGAATGTGTTTGTTTATAAGGGAAACTTTATGATTGTGCTCTTTGGGTAATAGGTATGGTGGGAGGGTTACTATGTTAAGTTGTAGGGATGCTTTATGTTTGAGTAATATAGATGGTAGAATATGTGGGGGGTGCATAGGGATGGTTCTTGAGTTGGTGGGAGGGGAGGTGAGTGAGGCTGAGACATGAGTGGTGGTGTGAGTAGTAGTACAGTGGTAGTGGTTGAGTGCGGGAATGATAGAGCTTTGGTAGGATGTAAGATATGCAAGGAGAGTGCATGCAGTGAGCATAGGTAAGGTATGCTTGTACATGTTAGTTGAAGAGGGGTGATAGTAGTGGGAAGATGGAGGGGGTAGTGTTGGGTTAGTGCTGTGGTTGGCTACTGGAAAGATGGGAGGGGTTTGTGAGTGTAATAAAGGTGGGACCACTGGGGGTGGGAGGGAATAGGGGGCAGGGTGGGGAGCAAAGCGGGTAGAGACCCTGTTAGTTGCTCTTATGAGGGGGCTGGAAACAATCAAGTAACAGAGTTAACTGATGAATGAACATATGATAGTGACAAGGATGGTTGTAGTTTTAAAAATGGTGCCTGCCACAGGTAATATTTATTAACTTTGGGATTGTCTTAAGGTAATAAACAGGGAAGGGGGAGGGGAGAATAAGGGTGTGAGCAGGCAGTTCTTTGTACTGCTGCTAATGAGCCAAAGCAAAGACAAGTTAGTGTTTGAGAAACAATCACAACTGACCAAGGACTGCTCTGAAACTGTAAATCATTTCTTAACCATTTTCAGGTGGAAAAACAGGATAACCTTGTATCAGTAGGCCACTGTGGTCTCAGTTTAAATTAACAACACACAGTATTGATCAGATTATGGACGCTATCTGCTAACAGAAGGGAATAAGAGAGAAAGTGGAAGATCAGTGTGTGTGTGTGTGTGTGGGGGGGGGTGTCTGCTTACAAGCCAAAGCAGAGTGCTCTCCAGGGGAGAAATTGAAATGTACTCTCTACCTTCCTTATTGAAAATCAGACCCTCTATTCATATTTCACTGTTAAATTCATATAAAAGGTAATTTGTTAATGTAATTTAACTGAGGAATTTTTAATACTAAATAAACACATATAATGGAAGAATTAGTTTGTAATAATCAAATCACTCTATTTATATTTTATTTTGTGTATAAATAGAATTTTAAACAATTGTTTAGATTTCTTATTATATCTTAGTTAATCACTATCTTCCTCTCATAACTACAGAATAAACATAAGACTTGAAATATCAACATTATCAACATAATAAAAGACAGTCTACTATTACTTTAAATAAACAACTTTCAAATAATTTTATCACCTCCTGTGGTTATGTATGTTATAATTAATATTAAACCATATAGCATTAAAAGGTAACATAGTAATAAAACATCAAAGCTAAGTAATTACTTAATATGTATTAAAATAATTATCTTAATATAATATTTGATGTTATTAATTTTAGAGCATAACATATATGTTTTGAAAATAAATGTATCTATAGTCATATGACTTTTTGTTAACAATACAGTTTCAGGCAATGCACCAGATTTAATGTCATTGCTGCAGTTTCATCATAATATATCAGACATAAAATGTCTGTACTTATATATGGTGGTCCAAGTTCATTTATAAAAGAAATAAAAACTTGAAACAGATTTTTGAGAGTTCATCCAAGTTGGTTTATACTGATGGAAAGCTTAAATATTTAGGCACATTTCCATGTCAGAAGTGTTCTTACTGTAGGTTTATTATGACTGTAAGTAGCTTTCTCTTTAAACATACTATGTGTTGATTGCAAAAGATAGATTCAGCTGTCAAAGTAAATGTTTAGTATGTTTAGCTATATGTTCAAGTTGTAACCATTTTTATGTAGGCAAAACTACACAAAAATTAGTTAACAGAATAAGAGAACATATTTTAGCTGTAAAGAAAAAAGACAATACAAATGCACTGGCTGTATACACAATTATACAAAGATTTTAGGAAATTTCAGTTTTTAGTAATGCAACAGGTTGATAGGAAGAGATTTGTAGGGTCATTTAATTCTTATTTAGAATTTTTGGACTTGAAATGGTAATTGTTTTAAGGGCAGATTTTACTCCAGGTATTAATGAAAAGTATCAGTAAAAAGCTTTTTGAAATATAAAATTATTTGAATATAATGGTTAATTTTATAGCAATTGATTTTTATTCACTGCTATGTAAATTTCATGTTATTAGACAGTCAAGTGATAGAAACTGGCGCTTTAAATAAGATAAAGTATTAATTGTTTTTGTTTCTGATAGACTGTGTTTCATGACATCACTTAATGTATTTATTTAAATATGGGCTGATGAATGTTTATGTCATTCTGAAGAAGTTCTTATTATTAAAGGAATGAAAGTGCTTAATATTTTTCCTTTCTTTTAGTGCCTTTTGTTAATGCTTTCGTGTTGTTTTCAGGTTTTCGCATTACTCTTTTTTTTTGTTTCAGTTGTTGTTGTGCAGAGTTGGTATTATAAAAAGGCATTTTAATATTCATTTATTTTTAAATATTTGTGGCATTATTACAATTTGATGGCAGCAGAAAAAGACAGCATCTTGGATCTTACCGTTCATCCAACATTTGTTTTTTCTAACAAAAAACTTCAACAACGTCATCAACAAAGCACAGGCAGTGCTCAAGCACTTTTATTTGAGTTTAGGTGTCCACCAGGAAGCTGGTAAAAGGTTCAATGGTTCATCTTCAGATGAAGGGACAATAGTAGCTGATGAAGTATTTTCTTCTAACCTTCCGATAACAGAATATCTCAATGGATAGGATACAAACCCAACCTTCCGATAACTGAATATCTCAATGGATAGGATACAAACCCATTTGCAGAAATGAATACATCTATACGGCCATCTAGTTACATTTTAAATAAACAGTCTGGTTTCCTGGACTTTATAGGTTCATAGGTTCATAGGTTCATACTAGGCTATCTGCCCTAGGGCATTTATAAGCCTAGCCAGAATGTGTTTGGCTTTCGCCACCCATTTTAAATTTATTTTGCTATGCCCTTTTTCGAGGTTAGTATACTGTGCCTCTGTCTAACAGTGACACAGAAGTGATACCCGGGGTAAACCTACGATCTCCCATCCACTCATCAAGATTCCTCTTGAAGAGAGTCAATGAGGGACTCTGCCTAACCTGGACTGGGATTTTATTCCAGAGTGAAGGGAGCCTCTGGATTATGAATCTGTCCCTCCAGCATGTCCTATTTATTTCAGTGCTGAGGTTCAAGTCTCTCGCGTAGCTCGATGGGATTTGATTTTCTGAGGTGCAGCATGCCCATTAATTCTGGGTTGGACGTGGCTTTGTACGTCAGGCACAGATCGCCTCTGAACAGGTGGTATGCCACTGAGTAGAGCTGGAGTTTCTTTAACGGGCAGCATATGGCATCTGTTTGAGCCCTTTGATCCTTTTGGTGAGGTACTTTTGGGGTCTTTCCAGTTGCTGCAGGTGTCTGGTAAAGTACATCCCAAAAGGGGCATTGTACTCAATTATGGGCCTGATGAGGGATGAGTCAAGAGGCACATGACCTCCCTGATCTAGATGTGAATCCTTCATGATTAGGTGGGCTATATAAAATGTTTTTCTAACCACTTTGGCCACGTGGTTGTCAAATGAGAGATTGCTATCAACTTGGGTCCCCAGGTCCCTAATTACTTCTTCTGTACTTAATGGATTACCACCTATGTGGTAATTTGTGGGCACTTTGTTTTTGCCAAAGGGGATGACTATACACTTTTTGGCATTTAGCTTGAGGCCATGGCTCTGGCACCAGTTGTCTATTTCTATGAGGCCTTTTTGGAGGATGCTTGTGTCGGCTGGAGAGTTGATTATGGCGCCCAGCTTGCAGTCATCTGCGAACTTGGTCAGCCACAGTCCTTCCGTGTTGGCATGTACCTCCGAGAAATATATACCGAACAAGAGAGGTCCCAGGACTGAGCCTTGTGGGACACCACTTGTAACTGGTTTGGAGTCTGACATGGCTCCAGCAATTCTAACCATGTGGGTTCTGTCCTTGAGCCAGTTTGCAATCCATCTAGTGACATAGGGGTTTATATTTAAGCTGGTGAGCTTATCTATAATGCCCGAGTGGGGTATTGTATCGAAGCTTTTGCGAGGTCCAGGTAGGCTGTGTGGACCACCTTCCCCTCGTCAATGGCCTTGGTGACTGTTTCAAAGAAATCAACCAGATGTGCATTAAGACAATTAAGTAACTGCTCTAACTTGAGATTTATGAGAGCAGATAATGGGCATGGTATTGTCATTATGGAAGATTTGGTTGATCTGGTTAAAAACAGTTTTTTGAGCTTGAGAAAAAGATTCTCAAGTATAAATCTTTAGAGCTTGAGAATCATTACCTAAATAGGTGCTGTGAATTAAAAATAGCTCTGCTTGGTATAAGGGTTTACACTTTCCCAAATGGCGTCTCCTACAATGATAACATTTACACAAAAAGAAGGGACACATATAACAAAACTGGTTTGGAGGTTTTGAAATTGCTAATTAATAGGAACAGTGAGAAAATTAGAACTTTGAAGGAGCAGTTTAAATTTCTAGATGGTCGAGTGTGTCAGCACCCTTTGTTTCAACTTTTCCATCACTTATATCATAATTTGTCTTTTAAAACTAAAATACCCATTAAAGCTATTGTAAATAAGAAAAAGAAAAACTAGTTAGAGACATCACAGCTTACCAACAGGAAAACATTTTTAATTGAAAAGAAAAGCAAAGTTAAAGAGGATACACATGTGGCTAATAAGAAAGATGGAACCAGAAATAATCCTGATAGATTGAATTATTTTTCTGAACCAGAGGACTTAGGGACAGCTGGTGATTCTGACTTAATTTTGAATAGGGATGCTACATTAAGTGAATCTAGTGACTCTGGCGATATATCTTCCCCTTTTCTTCACAAACAGCAGATTTGGGCAGTTTACCCCCAAATCAAGAGGGACTGAATGTAATGGTGAAGAAAAGGCAAATGCAGAGGTTGGTAGCATCTGAATGACATTTGTTTAATCTTAGTAAAAAGATTTTGTCTAAAGACAAATTTGATATTTTGGCTAAGGACTTTACATTTTTACCAGCCAGCAAAGCACCTACCGCTAATACTTTATTAGATTTCAAATTATCTGTTAGAAAACTGAATTAAAGTATATTTTTCATAATATTTCATTGGAAGAAAGACATTTTAAGAAATTAAGTACTGTTAATCCTCCTTTGGTCAATACTCTTCATACTTTTTCTTCTGTCTGTGAAGCTGTGTTATATGATTTGTTTCAAACATCTGCTGCTCTTAAAGGAAATAATAGGTGGAGAAAGTTTTACAATTTAAATAAAAAAAAGTTAGTGCATTAAGACAATTAAGTAACTGCTCTAACTTGAGATTTATGAGAGCAGATAATGGGCATGGTATTGTCATTATGGAAGTAACAGAATACAATAAGGCTATGTATACTTTACTTTCGGATAGTAACTTCTATAACAAAGTTTCTAAGGATTTTGTTAATAAATGTTATTAAAAGATAATTTGTTGCTTTTAAACATGTTACATCAGGGTTATATTTCAATTGACTTGTTTGAATTTTTCACAGTAGAACATCCACAGTTAGGTATTCTTTTAGAATACCTAAAAGCACAAAGATTTGGTTCATCCTCCATTCAGACCAATAATCTCGGAACAATACAATATAATAGTTAAAATATCTAGTTATTTGGACAAGATATTAAACCCAGTAGTTCAAAACAGTATTATTTTTATTTAAAAGATTCTTTGGTCTTTCTTGATGAACTTAAAATATTCATTTTCAGGTGAAGAAACATGTTTATGTACTATTGATGGGTGCTCACTCTATACATCAATTGAACAAGAAGAGGGTTTAGGGTTTGTCAGGCTCTATCTTAACAAATACTGAAGACAATTAAAACAAGACATCATCACTATCTGCCAATTACTGGAGTCAGTACTTAGTAACAATTTTTTTATGTTTGGTGATAGCATATTCCAGCAAATTAATGGGGGTAGCAATGGGTGCTCAAGTAGCCCCAGTACTTTATAATTTAGCTTTATGTTGGTGGGAGTGGGAGTATCTTTGTAAGTTACCATATTTTAAGTATATTGAGTTTTATAACAGATGCATAGATGACTTGTTTTTCATTTGGACAGGTACTAGTTTTTCATTTCAAGAATTTATTTCACAAATTAATAACAGTATTTCATGGTTAAAATTTATAGAAAGCAACAAAGGGGCTACAGTTCATTTTTTGGATGTAGAAATTTAAATGGATGTTACAGCAAAAACATTTTCTAGTAACATCTATAGGAAAGAAACTTTTACAAATAATTATCTTCATTTTGATCGTTGTCACCCACAATTTATGAAATGCAATGTTTTTAGAGGGCAAGTCATTAGGATAAATAGGTTAATAAGTGAAGAAGAAACTTTTCTGAAAGAAGTAAATATTCCTTATAGACTTGTTCCAGCAGCATGGTTACCCCAAAGAAAAAACTTTAGTTATCTCTAATAATGCGATAAAGCAAAGAAAAACTAAATTTCTGCCAATTATAAAAGCAGGTTTCTCTCCTACATTTTTAATCAAGAGGCAAATAATGGCAAAAATCAAGATTTAAGCTGTTCATTCCCTCTACCAATGAGTTTGGATGGGCCACTAATTAATGAGATTATCAGTTATCAAATAAATAATAATTATCATTATAAAATATTAATGGGAATAAATAATTGACAAAAGTAATAGAGGAAAGGCCCAAGTTCATTTATAAAAAACTAGGAACTTGAAACAGATTTTGGAGAGTTCATACAAGTTGGTTTATACTGAAGGAAAAGTTAAAGATTGAGGCACATTTCCATGTCAGAAGTGTTCTTACAGTAGGTTTATTATGACAGTAAGTAACTTTCACTTTAAAGATATTAATTATGTGTTGATTGCAAAAGATAGATTCAGCTGCCACAGTGAAGGTTTGGCATATTTAGCTATATGTTCAAGTTGTGACAATTTTTATGTAGGTAAAACTACACAGAACTTAGCTGACAGAATAAGAGAACATATTTTAGCCATAAATAAAAAAACAATATAAATGCTCTAGCTAGGCATGCTCAATTATGCAAAGATTTTAGGAAATTTCAGTTTTAGCAATGAGAACAAGTAGATAGGAAGAGATTTGTAAGGTCATTATCTTATTTATGTCTTTGTGACATGGGAGAAAACCAGACCACCTAGTGGAAACCCACACAAATGCAGGGAGGACATGCAGACTCCACACAGAAGGCACCCCAGCCGAGAATCAAACTGGAGAACCTCTTTCTGTGAGGCAACAACACTACTACTGCACCACTACAGTGCCAACTAGTAAAACTACTATAAAAGAGTGAATCACAGACTGATAAATAATCTCAATGACAATTTGACATTTTGTAATACCACAATGCAAAAGTATTTGAAACACCAGCAAAAAAGAAGAAATAGATACATTTTGGAGAAATATCTATGAATATCCTGTGGAACATAACAAACATGCTGAATGGATAGAAAAAGTAAAAGAAAGAATAAAAAGTTCAAATGAACAGGATATGAAATGGGATGAATTGACAGCCACAGAGATTAAAACAAAGTTAAGAAAAGGTCTTAATTTAAAACCCCAGTCCAGATGCAGTACCTAAAAGTATTAACATCATTACATGAAGATTTAGCCATAAGTAAGAAGTATTTAAATGTGCACCCCAAACAGATACCAACCTGGTTTACAACAGGAAAAACAATACTCCTACTTATGAGTGAACCTGCAAGCTATCCTAAAAACTACAGACCAATAACTTGCCTTCTGATAATGTACAAATTATACACTGGCATTGATGCAGAGTTTATAGTCATCTAGAAGAAAATTTGGGTCTATATTAGAACATTGAAGTTTTAAAACTTTGAATGTTCTAATATCGACCCCTATTCAGTGAAAGCTGCAAACATCAAACAAACAGAACAACAATTTTTTTCCTAGGGAAAAAATTTGCTATTCCAAAACACATACACACAACACAAGCACACCAAACAAACAGCAATCCACATACATACACCTAAAATCATACACCTAACCCTACACTAAACTATACATACACAACTAACTATCCACTTACCTTAACCCAAACCTTAACCCTCACGTCCACACAATCGCACACTTACCTGACCCACGGCCTAACCCTAACTCACCTAACCCGCCCTAACCCTCACGTCCACACAATCACACACATACCTAACCCGCACCCTAACCCTAACTAATCTAACCCACGCTCAGTTGCACACTTACCTGTACCCAACCCGTAACATTCCACCACAGCACTGAAAATGCCGAAACAACAGAAACGGACAACCAAATTCTTTCCCCTAGGAAAAAAATTGGTTTTCTGTAGCTTTGATATTTTCAGCTTTTGCTGAATAGGGGTCGATATTAGAACATTCGAAGTTTTGAAACTTCACTGTTCTAATATAGACCCGAAAATTCAATCATGGCAATAGAACAGAATGGTAACAAAAGAAAGTCATTTGGAATAAAGGATCACTGGTTGTTAAATAAAGTCATAATGGAGAACTATAAAAAGGGGAAGAATCTAAGTATGGCATTGATAGACTACAAAAGAACATTTGACAGTATCCTACATTCATGGATAAAACAGTTCTTAAACATGTATAAGATACACTCTACACTGATGGATTATATTACAGTGACCATGAAACAATGGCAAGCCACTTTGCAGTTAAGCGTGATAAAGAACACATTATTATTCCAGGGATAAACATTCAAAGGGGGATATTCCAGGGTGGCTCTTTGTCACCGCTGCTCTTTTGTTTTTCCCTTAACACATTAAGAAGTCTACTTAACAGATTAGGTCATGGTTAGAATTTGGCTCCCCAAAACAACAAAGTTTATAGACTTCTCATCTTCTTTTTATGAATGGTTTAAATCTGTATACTTCATCAGTGAAGGACTTGAACAATTGCAAATGGGCAAAACCTTTTCAAATGACATAAGAATGTCATTTTGTCTTGATAAATTTGCAAAAACAACTTTTAAAGCAGGAAAGCTGTATCACCAAGAAAACATCAAATTGGGACAGGAATGTGATATAAAAGAATTTGAGCAAGACAGAGTGTTTAAATATTTGGGAATTGATTAAGGATCAACAATAAAACATGAACAAATGTGAACAAAACTTAGTAAAGAAATGTTTTAGAAGACTAAAATTAATACTGAAAATAGCATTGATATCTAGGAACAAAGCCCAAGTTCTAAACTGTTTTGTTCTTCCTGTCCAAACTTACAGTTTTGGAGTGATTGTCTGGTCCCAAAAAGTTTTGGATTGATTAGACAGGAAAACAAGAAGCATGCTTCATGCTCATCAAATGATTTATAAAATTCAGTGCATACCAAGACTATATATTCCCTGTTCTGAAGGAGGTATGGACCTCCTCAAAATTGACTACATGTATAGATCTGCAATTGTAGGACTGTATACATATCTGCTGACCTCACAAGACCCAAGTGTAGTGAAGGTTTTAAAACATGAGGAGAATAAGTCTAAGATGACTTCCCTGCTTAGTTTAGCAGAAGCATATCGGAGTCAAGTGGGAATGGAAATCAAAACAGAAATAGATAAAAATCTGGCAGCAACTAAATGTGCCAAAAACAAAAGAAAGAATGTAAGGTAAAGGATAAGATGAGAAGATAAAAATATGGAGAATGCATAACTATAGTTGCAAATATAGAAAACGCTTGGAGCAACCTCATGTTGATCAGAATTGAATACAGGAATGGATAAAAAGAGGTGAATTTAAACCGAAAGGCAAAAGGTTAATATTGGTGGCCCAAGATAGTGGACTACATACATGTTGGATTACAAAGCCTATTGAACATGTGGTTGAAACAGGACAAATGTAAATCTTGTAAAACAGAATTGGAAACAGTTGCACATCTTGTTGCTGGTTGTAACACATTACTGGCAGTGGGACTGTATACTGAAAGGTATAATAATGTGGCAAGACTATTGCACTGGAGATGGTGTAAACATTATGCTATTGAAGTAGCTGAAAACTACTGGAAACATGAGTCACAAAACATCATAGAAAATGATGATGTCTACATCACATGGGATTACCCATTACCAGCAGTTCAAAAGATAGATGAGAGAAAACCAGATAATAGTGGTCCATGAAAAGAAGACAATAGTAGCATTAATCAGTACCCAAAGCCACTACAGTACTGAGAGACAGAATTTCTTAAGACTCTTTCTCATTTTATCTGGTCCATTGGAGATATTATGAATGTTCAGATGGTTACTATGGATGTTCAAAGTTTATTCACAGTTATACCTAATGACTTTGGGTTTGAATCAATCAGACAATTTGTTAGGCAGGAAGGAACCTTTGACAATAATACAGTCCATCTGATATGCTCCCTGTTAGAGATAATCTTTGAAAACAATGTTTTTATGTATGGAAATAAATACTATCCACAGAGATGGGGGGTTAAGATGGGTACTTCATGTGCCAACAGTTATTCTAATATAGGAATGGCCAAATGGGAATGTGACTATGTATTCTGTGAGACCACTCATCGGAAAGGATAAATATCATACTACAAGAGATCTGTGGATATATTCTTTGGCAAGGTAGTGAAGGACAATCAATGGACTTTACTGATTATTTAAATAAAAACACTTCATTCTTTGAGTTTGAAGTTCACAGCTCCATTGAAGAGATCAGCTTTTTGGATATGATTTTATGTAAAGGGCCTAAAGAAAAGCTTGATACTTATATATATAGAAAGAATTGTTGGAGGAATAACCTTGTGCATAGGACAAGTATGTACCCTAAGCATGTGTTTCCACACGTTGTCAAAGGACAATTTCTTAGAATCTCCGAGGTATGCACCAATGAGCAAGATTATGAGAATGATACACAATGCTTGAAGGAATATTTTGTAAGTCAAGTCTATAAGCAAAGAGAAATACATGAAACAATGTTGGAAACTGTTTCTCAGCTGCATACTAGCTGCTGACCATATTTTGTGGAAAGGAATGAACAAAGGACATCTGGGGATGTTTTGAATGTCACTAATTCTACAGAAGGAAAAAGATGTTCTCTTACACACAGCAATGATGTTAGACATGTCTGTCAGATTATAAGAAACAACTGGAAGATTCTTACAGCGGATGATAGCATTAAAGATATTGTGGGTGAAAATCCCAGGTTTTGCTTTAAGAATAAGATAAATCTGAAAAGACTATTATGAAGGGATGGGAGTTTTAATAAGACTGTCTCAACATCAATGTGAACTGGTACTTTCCCCTGCAGGAAATGCAAACCCTGTAGTTATATTAACACTAATAATTGTTTTCAGCACCTCATAACTGGGAGAATTTTTTCATCTAAGGACTTACGGAGATTGTTCCACAAAGAATGTGATATACATTGCTAAATGTGACTCATAGAGTAGTTTTAATGTTGGCAAGACAAACAAATCAGTCAAAGATCAGATCTTGCAACATCTCAGTAACATTCGGCTTTGTAATAGAACTAATGCCTTAGTTCAATATATTTCAATTCACACTGGACATAGTTTTTGCTTTATGGTATTGGAAATTGTTCCTGAGAAACAGAACTTTCTCTTTGGGAAAAACTCAGTTCCAACAAATTGCCACATCGAATGGAGCCCACTGAACACTGAAGGTGTTATAACAGATCTGAGGACAGAGGTTGACAGCAACCTCTCCTTTGGCCACCACATTGCCACTGTGGTCAGAAAGTCCTTCTATGTGGCACATCTCATTACTAAGGGTTTTGCATCCAGAAAGAAAGAGGTCATCATCTCTCTCTACTCTTCCCTCATTAGGCCAATCATCTTGTATAATGCCCCATTTGGCATGTACCTCACTAGACACATGCAACAGCTGGAAAGGCCACAAAAGTACCTTACAAAGAGGATGCTAGGCCTTAAACACATGTCCTACATGGACAGACTCAAAAAACTCCAACTATTCTCTGTCTCATATTGCTTACTAAGAGGCGATCTCTGCTTGATTTACAAAGTCATGTCTGACCCAGTTCTGTTAAAAATGCTACATCTAAAGAAATCCCAGTCCCTCCAGACCACATGCTGCAGAGATCTCAATCTCATTACCACAATCAACAGAACATGCTGGAGGGACAAGTTCATAACCCAGAGACTACCTATGCACTGGAATAGACTTCCCATACATGTCAAGCAGAGCACCTCAATGGCCCTCTTCAAAAGAAATCTTGATGAGTGGATGGGAAATAGAAAGTTCACCCCAGGGATCACTCCAGTGGCTCTACTTGATAGAAGCACTGGGAACTAACATTGGGTGGCATGATGCCAGGGCACTTCTATGGGCTAGGCTTGTAAAGGCTCCAGGGTCATTAGCCTAGTACACACCTATGAACCTATAAGAGGTGGGCATCTGAAAAACAGAACTGAGTCTATTGAAGCACATTAGATAGTGGATTTGCAGGCAGACAAAATGCCTGGATTAAATGACAAGATGCATTTAAAGGGTATCTTTTATGGTGTTGAAATGCCGTATAACATCGAACACCTCAACAGTGACAAGTATTCACCAAAAATCACTTCCACAATTCACTGAATACATAAAGGGCAAACAAATACTTGCCCTGCAACCCAATGGAACTAAATCTACGTATATCAAATCCACCAATTTGGGGGGCTGTGCCCCCACACCCTCCAACAAAATATACTAACTCCGAGATCGCACTACAATGGAGAAAAGGGCAGAATTGTCTAGATGGCCAACTACATTTTTGCCAATCGCAGAAGTGATTTTAGCTGAATACTTATTACTGTTGAGGTGTTCCATGTTACGACGTTTTGATGCCATAATATAGATACGATTTTAATCCCCCTGTTGAAAGGGAGGAAATTAAGGAGATAATTTTATTGGCAGAAGCAATACTGGCACTCTCTAAAAATGAAGATGTTGTCGTTTCTATTAAGATTTGATGAAGGCAAATGCCAAAAGTGCTTATCACTTGTTGTTTATCTCATTTTATTATGTATGTTCTGTATGTTGTGATTAAAGGTTTTACTTATTTTATTCTTAGTGTGGGACCTCCTCACTGTGGTGTCAACTTAACTTGTGTATTTGCTTAAATATCTTCATATGACAACTGACCGGTTGCTTCCTATTCCACTGGTTTCTCCTTAAATTGGATGCCTATTACTCTCTTCTACTGTGGTTCTTTCTGAGTTAGATTTTCTACACTGAATCCTTCACTTCACAGGTACCCCATAACCTCAGTTTCTATTTAACTTCTCTATTACTAATCTTCTTTTCTACTTTTCTTCTTTGTCTTCTTATTTTTTTGTATTGTAAAGTTTTCTATGTCTGGATTCATTTGCTTGTATTTCTCTTCATATATCTTTAGTGCTGTTCTTTTTGTATTGATTAGCTTTGCTTTCTCCTTTGCATAAATATTACACCATATTAAATGTCTTTTTCTTTCCCACTTACATATTTCTTCTTCAGATGTTCCCTGATCTTCCTGTTTACTTATTGATTATATTTATTTTACATTTGTTTACTGGGAAAGTATGACTGGACACAGGTCCTTTTTCAGCAAAGGCCTGGGGAGAAAAGCTCCAGTAAAAAAATTACAAAATTACAAAATGTTAACAGCAGTAACAAAAATTACTAAAGTTGACAAAAGTATAGCATGAACTTTATATAGTGGAGCTGATTAAAAGTTAGTGATACTTGTATGACTGACATGTATTA
This sequence comes from Protopterus annectens, assembly GCF_019279795.1. NCBI lineage: Eukaryota > Metazoa > Chordata > Ceratodontiformes > Protopteridae > Protopterus > Protopterus annectens. The sequence continues at coordinate 1,771,003,651 of NC_056726.1, read as the reverse complement.
CTAGAGTTAGGCATAATGGATTACTAGAGTTAAACATAATGATACACTATGCAAACTTTTCTGTGGGAATGAATATTATAAAAAACACAGTCAGCTGAGAATATGAGGAGGCCAACATGCTATAAGCTTTAAACATCCCATGGTTAGTAGTACTAGGCAGGTCTAACAAGCGCTAGTGTTAACCAGGACAGGTGCAAGAACAGAGCCAGGTGTCATTTAGGTGGGACTTGAACTGCCCTAAAGAGCAGTTGGAGTTTATTGGAGCTGACAGTTTATTCCATCTTTTGTGAATGACATATGAGAAGAGTGAGTTTCTAGATAAGTTATTTGCTTTGGAAATATAAAGAAGTAGTTTGTTGCTGGAATTAAGAGTATGACTGTTGGCATGCAGCTGTATAAGATTTTGGAGAGCAGGGATTTTTTTTGGCTGATGAAGGATTTTATGGGCAAAGGTTAATTGGTTAAAGACAAGTAGTTGGGGATGTTCTAACCATTGTAGTAGCTTTAGGGGTGTGCAGTGATGTAAGGGGAGTCTGTGGTGAACCTGGCAATTTTATTATAGCAGGATTCTAGTTTAGCTAGATCAGTTTTTCCTGAGGTTGGTAAGTATTGGAGAGGCATATAGGAGTGTTGCTAAGAGGTGTATGTGAGTGATGGCAGCTGTTGTGTTTGAGATTAGAAATTGTTTATTTCTGTAAAGAACATCTAGTTTCCTATAAACTTTATGGTTTGAGAAATGTAAAGATCAAATTTCAAATTATTGTCAAGTTCTATGATTATGACTTTGGTATGGGTTACTGGAATGATAGTGGTTTTATTTTTGGATGTGATAGAGAATGGCAAGCATGATGAGGGGGATTTTGTGGAGTAGAAGAGAAGGAGTTTGGTTTTGTTGGGATTTAGTATGAGTTGAGTGTTAGTGAGCCATGTTTCAGCAGAAAGAAAAGATTCTTGAGTTATGGTTTTCAGGTCTTTTAGGGAGAGGTCCAAAAAGATGGCAGATACAAACTTTCCGTCATTTCTATACTAGTTCACTGTGTTAGTGAAAGACATTAGGGCTGTGGTGGTACTACGTTGGGGCCAAAAATCATGCTAGGTGTCTGATAGTAATTTATGTGAGTGCAGGTAGTCCATCAATTGTATATGGACAATTCTCTCTAAGATTTTGGATAGGGGTGACAGAATGGCGATTGGATGATAATTGGTCAGTTCTGTGGAGTTGCCTCCTTTATGTAAAATAGAATGTGGGATATTTTACAAATGTCAGGTGCTACATTTTCTGAGAGTGATCTGTTTATTAGTATGGCTACTGGATAAGTTATTGTTTCCGCTGCAGTTTGCAAGAGGTCAGCAGGGAGTTTGTCTACTGCTAGGGTGGTTTGTTTTACTTTTTTAGAAGTGTTGTTATGGAATTAACAGAGACTGGTTGTAATTTAAAGGAGGTGTAGGTATTTTGGGATGTGGAAGGCCCATGGATGTTGGAGGTGTTCTAGGAATTGGAAAGGGTGAGGATGGTTTCTGTGAAGTATTTGTTGCATTGAGTTGCTATGTTATCTGAATTGCTGGTTGTTGTTGGAGTGGGTGTAGTTGATTTAACTGGCAATAGAATGTTATTGATGACTGCCCAGAACTTTTGAAGGTTATTATGATGCATTTTTTGAAAATTACAGCAATAGTTGATTTTTTTCAAGTTTGATTTTTTTTTTTTTGCTTTGTTTCTCCGTTGCAGGAGGCAAGTTTAGAGGCTTGGGATTTGTCTTTATCAAACTGCTCTCAGTCTTTATCTCTGGGAAGCAAGGATCTGCATTCCTTACCTAGCCAAGGTGTTTGGTTGGCTTTTACTCTAATAGTTCTAGAGGGTGAATGGAAGTCTAGTATTTCTAGAAAAGTGGTATTGAAAGATTTAACAGCCTCTTCAAGGGATAGTTGTCTAAGAGATTCCTAGTTGCAGTGCTTTAGTGTGGAAATAAAGTTGCTGGGTTTGACATTTTTTGTTTCTGATTATGTGATAGGTGGTTGGTTTGATTTGATGGGTACGGGTCCTAAGGAGAAAGGTTGGTTGATGGATTGAGAACATAGGGTGGGGGTATTAGTCAGAATCCAGTCAAGGATGGACTGTTGTTTGGAAGAATTATCAGTCCTAGTAGGGGATGTGATTATTTGGGTGAATCCATGAAGGTTAATGGGGGCTGTTGGATGCTTAGAGGAGAAGGTAAGCCAGTCTATGTTGAAGCCACCCATTAGGATAATTTATTGTTGTAGGGAATCGAAGAGCCAGTGAAGTAAATTTTCTAATGTGGGGATATTGTTCCTAGGTGGGATGTAGCCACCTATGATGTTGATGTGTTTATTGGGGTTAATTTTTAGCTTAACAAAAAGTAGTTCTCTGTTGTTAAAGCTAGGGATAGTTAGACTTAGGCTTTCAACCTCTAGGTGATTTTTGAATAATACTGCTAGTTCACCCCTAGGCTTAGGCTTTCAACCTCTAGGTGATGTTTGAATAATACTGCTATTCTACCCCCCACACTTTTTGATTGGTCTATCTCTGTGTATAATATTGTATCCAGGAGCTAATATTTCATTGTCATGTTTATATAACTATGTATGTAGAGTAAAGGGAGAGCATAGCATGCAAGTCATGGACTTTTTTACCTATGCTTCTTACATTCATGTTGAGGAGAAGAAGATTAGAGTTTTTGTTGTGGTTTAATACAGACTTTTTTTTAAGTGGGGGGGGTGATAGAGGTGCTATAGGTAGTTCATGATTGGCATGGGCCTGGGTTTGGATGTATGTCCCTAGAGAGATGTAATAGTATAGCAAGTTAGTAAAGCAGTTTGTTGAACTTGTATTGAAGTTTGGAGTGCTATTGGCAGGTATATGGGTGAAATTCATTTATATAGCATGCTGTTGGGTTGATGATAAAAAGGTTGAAAGGCTATAGTATAATATAAGTATCTGTCATGGTGGGATAATAAAGTAGTTTGCCAGGGAGGGGGATTGGAGAGTTGGAGGTCATTGTGATATGATGAATAGTAATATAGGATCACAAGCAGTGTGGTTGAGGTGGCATGAAGGGTGGTTAAGTATAAATGTTTGTTGTTTTGAAGTGGCATTTTAGTGTTAGGGGTTTGTTAATGAGGTGAGTTATCTTATTTGTTATGATAGGTTGAATAGTTTATGGGTTTGCTTAGCTAGCTATAAGTTTAGGGATAATGGGGTGGTTGGGAATGGGGTAGGGTAGAGTAGTGGAGTGAGCCCGAGCTTGTGAGGATGAATGGACCAGGTTGAACCACGAGGCAGACCAAGGTGCAACAATGGATAAAGAAAATCTATCAGCCAATTTCTAAATCACCACTAAGGTCAGTGTCACTAAGCAGTACTTTTAGCTTTACTATGCACTGCCAATTCATTGTTAAATTAACTCCAAGAGCTATATGATAGGCAAGAGATTACAGTATTTTTTAAGGTGAGATACAAATTGCTGGTGTTGCAGAAAAACTAGGGAGTTAAAGGTAAATAGAGGGGGAAGACCTACCAAGGGTGTCCGAGTAGTGTGTGCACCACAGACTTTAGATTACAAGATAACTTAGAGGGCTTGTACAAGTCATTAGAGGACATAAACTGTTTGAAGTCTGTGAAAATTAATTGTATCTTGGAGACACTGCTTTTAGGAGTCAAGAGGGGTGATTATGTCTGAAGTGTAACTTGTAAGAGATGAATTCTCTTCTGGCAGTAATTGGGAGCTGTAAAAATAAAATAGAGGAGATATTTTGTTTAGAGTAAGAACAAAGAGTCAGCAAGGGATGGGAAATAAACAGTAGGGTAAGGTCCAGTGCAGTTTAGAAATAACAGTTATGGTGAGCTAGGTAACACTTATCATGCACAATAACAGCTAAGAGAGCAATAGAGTGGAGGCAAGCTGCTGTACAGTAACAGCAATAAATTGGTCAATTAAGGATTAATGCAGTAGTAGTCTAAATAAAGCAGGTTCTGAATAGATAATAGCTATATCTCAGACACCAGTAAGCTCAGCAGTAGAACTAAATGTTTTGAGAGAAATTGCAATGCATATAATTAACCTGTGGTCTCCAATATACATTGGTGCAAAGCTACAAGAGTAGACACTATAGTACAATTGAAAGTCACCTTAGTTAAGTTAAATCATACAGGATTACAATGTAAGTCTAGTTATGGTAAAAAATCCTGATGCAATAGCTGTAGTGGCATAAAACAGACTACAAAATCAGAGCACACAGATTCTGTGTGAAGGAAAAATGCAAGGGTATGCTGTTGACCCTGCTGAGTTCACCTCACAGGTAATGCATAACAGTTCACAAGACAATGTAAGTGTATTACAGAAGTAAACAGTCAAACAACATCTAAGCTGTAAACCACACACACAGTTGAACTAAATCCAAGTAAATTACTAGTAGTAATACAATATAAGTGTTACCATGTGTAGGCAAAGAAAGTATAAGTAAAAGACACTTACATAGTGAGCACACTACAAATGGAATGCTGAGGAAATAGCTGCAGCCCTACTGAATATTATTTGAAAATGGAGCCCGAGTGTATAAGGCAACTAAGTAACCTCTGATAATTAAGGGAGTGGGTGGAGCCAGCCTGAACCATGAGTCGGGCCAGGCTGCAACAATGGATAAAGGAAAAACTATCAGCCAATTTCTAAAGCACCACTGGTGTTGTAGAAAATCTAGAGAGTGAAAGGTAAATAGAGAGGGGGACAGAGCTACTAATGGGGTCTGAGTAGTGTGCACCACAAACTTTAGATTTCAGGATAACTTGGAGGACTAGTACAAGTCATTAGAGGACATATACACTAAGTGAAGTCTGTGCAAATTAGCTGTATCTTGGAGGCACTGCTTTCAGGAGCCAAGAGGGATGAGGACACCCAAAGTGTAACCTGTGAGAGGTGAATTCTCTTTGGTCAGTAATTGGAAGACTGTTTGAAGTCTGTGAAAATTAGTTATATCTTGGAGGCACTGTTTTCAGGAGCCAAGAGGCTGAGGACTTCCGGAGTGTAACCTGTGAGAGGTGTATTCTCTTCAGACAATAATTGGGAGCTGTAATGTCCAAGTGTGTAGTCTAAACAAGTTCCATTAATTCTTTGAGCAGCCATCACCGACAATGCTGACTGCTTCTCCAGCTGAATTGCACAGACTCTACAGAACAGCTGTAATATCCTTTAGTAGGCTTATATAAGCATATACCAGAATATATCACTAGAACCATGCTCTTGTGTGAAGTGGACCATTGTTTAAATTGAGCCAGCAGGAAAACCTACCCAGGATCTGTTGTCCAACCTTAAAAAACACATTGAAGAAACAAACTACTACTACTTCATGCTACTCAAGTCAGAAGTTACAAACTTCATGACACCCATGCAGATGGGAACTGAAAGTTTGATTGCTGAGTCCTACATTAAGGCACTGTATGAGCACATCCACTCATGCATGAATCATGCCATCCCAAATAGAACCAAGATGCTATCCTCCAAAAGAGGAAGCCAATCTGGTAGTCCCCTGCCATAAACAAACTTTACAACAAAAGGAAGAAACTGTTGCAGAAAAGAGGAAAATCCCAGGATGCAAAAAACTCCCTTACCAGCTTCAGTAAGAAGCTGGGATCCCTCATAAAATCTTCCAAAGCTAGTTAATAAAATAAAATTGCCAAAGATTCCAAAGACAACCACAAGGCATTCTATAACTATGTCAAGAATCCAAATGGCAATGTTCTGATCTACTCTGGGCTACAACAGAATGGCATTAAATATTCTGATCCCAAGGATATTGCCAATATTCTGGCAGATCGATTCCGTGCCAACTTCACACCCCTCTCACCCCCTAAATGGCCCATCTCAGTACCAGAAGATTGACAAATTCCAGTAATAATGGCCACACAGGTAAAAAACACACTCTCCAAAGCTAAGAATACATCATCCATGAGACCAGGTGACACCCTGGGCTGTGTACTACATGAACTACAAAATGAACAGACACCTCACCTAAGTGTCATGTTTAATCATACCCTCACCACAGGCTTCGTGCCCACTGAGTGGTGCACAGCTACAGTTATCCCACTCAACAAGGGGGATCCAACTTGGATCCTTGGAGCTACCGCCCCATCAGTCTGATGAGCCTGATCTGCAAGGCCATGGAACATATTATCATGGAACTTATAAACAAAGACATTGACAACCTTAAAACACTGGACCCCACTCAGTTTGTGTTCGTGAAGGGCCGACCTTGTCTCCTGCACTTGATTGACTTCTTCAAATCAGTCTCCAGAGCCGTGGACAAGGGTAAGGCAGTCCACACAGCCTATCTGGACCTTGACAAGGCCTTTGACACCATCCCCCACTCTGGAATCATAGATAAACTTACTAAGCTGGACATTAATCCCTGCGTCACTCGATGGGTTGCCAATTGGCTTACTGACAGAACCCACACTGTAAAAGTAGCTGACTCCAAATCCAGCTCCAGACAAGTGACAAGTTGAGTACCTCAGGGTTCAGTCCTGGGACCTCTCTTGTTTGGCATCTACTTCTCTGAAGTACAGGCCAACACTAAGAGACTCTGGCTAACAAAATTTGCAGATGACTGCAAACTGGGAGCCATTATTGAATCCCCAAATGATGTGAATACTCTACAAAAGGGCCTTACAGAAACAGATGTTTGGTGCCAGAGCCATGGGCTCAAGCTCAATGCTAAGAAATGTATATTTATCTCCTTTGTGAAAAAACATGTACCCGTGAATTACCACATATGTGGCAGTACACTAAACACCGAAAGTGTGATAAGAGACTTAGGGAGACAGGTGGACAGTGGTCTCACCTTCAGTAACTACATCGCCACAACAGTCAGGAAATCCTTCTATGTAGCACACCTCATCACTAAGGGCTTTTCATCCAGAAAAAAGGAGGTAATTGTCCCACTGTACTCATCCCTCATTAGACCCATCATAGAATACAATGCCCCATTTGGTATGTACCTCTGAAGACATCTGCAACAACTGGAAAGGCCGCAGAAATACCTCACTAAAAGAATCACAGGCCTAAAGCAGATGCCCTATGCTGACCACCTTAAAAAACTCCAGCTATACTCTGTCGCATATCGTCTACTCTGAGGCGATCTCTGCTTAACATACAAGGCCATGTCAAACCCAGAGCCGTTGGACATGCTACACTTAATGAAATCCCAATCCCTCAGAGCCACACTCTCCAGGGATCTAAATCTTGTCATCACAATAAACAAAACATGCTGGAGGGATAGGTTCCTGACCCAGAGACTCCCCAGATTCTGGAATAGACTGCCCATACATGTCAAGCAGAGTGCCTCTTTGGCCCTCTTCAAAAGGAACCTTGATGATTGGATGGGAGAAAGGAAATTCACCCCAGGGATCAAGTCAGTCACCCTGCTAGACAGGGGTCCAGGGAAGTAAATAGTGTGGGAAGAAATAGCCAGGGAATTATTATGGCTAGGCTTGTATAGGCCTTAGGGCAGATAGCCTAGTACCAACTTATGAATCTATGAACCTATAAAACCAAGAACACAGTTGAAAAGCAACCTCCAAAGGAACCAGAACCAGTAGGAATGTTGAACCACAAACTTTAATAACAGTTGTTGAGTGCTTTTGTTTAGAACATCATAAGAACAACAAATTAGCACTAAAAACACCCCAAATATATACCCCTATTCAAAGTCACATGATATAATTAATTAAGAAAGATTAAAGTTATATGCACTAGTAATAGATTTTATTATATTTATTTATTAAGTTAGAAAGTATTTTGTATGAATATGCATCGCACTTCTTATTTATGATGTTGTATATAGTTTTAATCAACTGCATATTACTAGTGCATATAACTTTAATGTTTTTTAATTAATTATATCATGTGACTTTGAATAGGGGTATATATTTGGAGTGATTTTTTAGTGTGAATTTGTTGTTCTGATGAAGTTCTAAATGAAAGCGCTCAACAACTGTTATTAAAGTTTGTGGTTCAACATTCCTACTGGTTCTGGTTTCTTTGGAGGTTGCTTTTCAACTGTGTTCTTGTTGTCCAACCTTCGTTTATGACTATGAGTCCTACACTTTCTCCTTACTTTTGGGACTCATTCCATAATGCTGTGATGTAATGTGTGTTAGACCTTCTACACCAAATCCTTCTCTTCGTAGGCATTCCATAACTTCAGCTTCTATTTTTTTTTTACTTCTACTTTACTAATCTTATTTTCTGCATTTTCTCTTTGTGACATTATTTTCTTTATTGTAAAATTTTCCATAACTGGATGCCTTTCCCTGTATTTCTCTTCAAATATATTTGGGGCTGCCTTTTTTATACTGATTAATTTGTCTTTCAACTTTGCATAAATATTGCACCATATCAAATCTCTTTTTCTTTCCCATGTCCATATTTCTACTATACTTTTCAAATATCTCTAGGTTTTGTTTATATTTTTACACTTCCTGAGATGCTTTTTTTTCCAAACAGATCAAAGTTGCTTGGTCTATATAATGTTTTTCACAAATATATTGTATTAATGAACACAAACTTTTATTTCAGGCTTCTGAGAGTTTTTCTTGTGGAAGTATTTTTCCTTCCTCTAATTTCTCTCATGATCTTTTTTTATATCTTCTATCTGGAAATTCTGGGCTTTTGCATAATAGTAACAATACATAATTTCTTTCTTATCCTCAATAGTCTACTCTATTGTCTTTATGGCTCTTCTTTGCCCTATTAGTTTTTGTGATATTTTGTGGACTGCTACTTCCTTCTGCAATAGGACCTGGCCTAGACCCATTGTAGGAATGTTTCCATATTTTGAGGATCCTACACTGTCATTTTTTCCTGTCCTGGTACCAGTGCACCTACAAGGATTGGGCACTTTTTTTATCCTGAGTCTTTTGCAGCCAGCTATCTTTTTTTTAATTTTTGACCTACTTCTGTCCATTTATTTTATTTTACATTTGTTGACCAGGCTGGTCCAACTGGATGTATGTCCATTTTCAGTGGAGGCCCGGGGAGAAAAGCTCCACAAGTTAAAAAAAAAGTACACAAAGACATTGGAACTTTACAAGGTTTAGGCACACATTACATGTCTTGTGATATAACATTTGAGTAGGAAAAAAAAAACAACTGCAGCAGTTCTTAGTGTTACTAATGCTAGTATGTATAAAGGACACTATTAATTAAAAAGTCACATCAAAAAATGTCAAAATGAAATGTTAGTGAATATTCATGGGAAGAAGTACATGGACACACTCATACTGTAAAATTACACATGAGGTCCAAGAGTAGACTGGTTATAGTTAATAAAGTCAACAATATATACATAGGCACATGCCCTAAATAAGATAATGCAATAAGAAGCAAGGTATCATGGGAAGGATTAGTTATTTAATCCGGGTTAGCACAGGAGTATAGCCAGTGTGATTTAAGGTAGGGTTTAAGTTTGCTTTTAAATAGGTTAGCTGAGGATAGGGAGGTTAGGTGATTGGGGAGACTGTTCCAGGTTTTACCCACTGTATTAGAGAACAGAGTGTCACCAGCTGAGTTATTAGATTTAGTTATTTGTACTAGTAGTTTGTTAGATGAGCATAGGGTTTTGAGATTATTATAGGGGGTGATTAGGGAAGTGAGTATAGGTGTGTTTTCTGGTTGATACAGGATCTTGTGGGCTTACTATTACTTGATTGAAGAGTATTAGATTTGGTAATTCTAGCCAGCCTAGTTGATTCAGATTGATACAATGATGGGTTCATTAGGAGGATATATGCTATATAAAATACATGATATATGCTGTATAAAATATAGTCTATATATTAGTGTCATCCTGGTGAGATTTTGTGTAAAGTAGGGTCCACCTCATGAAGGTACTCACCAAGACTTTCGGATGAATTCATTTTCAGCAATACTACTCTGCTTGCTGACTTACCATCTTTTCATTCAGACCCCTTTTTGTCAGTGTATTATATGCTATGGAATATTAACCTGAAAATCGGTCAGTGTTGATAAGTTCACTACCACAGTAAACACATTTAAAAGAAAAATGTAAAATAAAATAATAAAAAAATAACAGAATGGAGGTAGTTGGAAAGTGTTCCTGAAACATGAAAATGGGATAGGAGCTGTTGCCTTACAATGGGAAGTCTAATGCAGTTACATCAGCCTGTATGTGAACATATCTGGAAAAATGTATATATTTAGAATAAAGAAAAATAAAAAATAAATAAATATCTGGAAGGGAAATAACTAGCATTTGTAAGCACTATTGATTTTACTCCCCAGTTTGGGAAAAAATCCTGGGTAATCAGAAATGAAAGAATATTGAAATTAAGGCAATCAACTCCAAAGAGGCATGTCGAGTTGAACTTAAAAGAATTATATGTACTGATGGATTCTGTGGACTTGCATTTACAAAAGTGTTTATTGAAGTGAGACTAGCAGTGTACTCACAGTTGGGGTTCTTTTCTGTTATTCCATATATCTTTTGCAAGAAAATATCTTTGTGCTCAACTTTGTAATTAAACCTCAATTTAAAAATAATAATCTGGTACCAAAGATTGCTCTGTTTATTATAAGCACAACACATAGCATCATACTCATAACTTTTACAGAAGTGATTTTGCTCACATTGTATTAATGATATGCCCTACAGTTTAGCAAAACTGCAGTGTAAGGTATTAATAGTCCCCTGGTTTTAATAAACTCTGTGTAGGCTGTGTGTAGAGTCTACATGGAATGTATCTGTGCAGATGGCTGCAAACTGCATATTCATGATGTGCATCATGTCTAAGTAAGGTTGCGCAGAGAGTACCAATAGCATAGGCCGCGAAACTTTGCAGAACAGCACCGATAATGAATCCATGTAAGCCGCCATTGTCTGGCCACATCACACACCACCACAAGAATATGCAGTAAATCTAGCCATCCCAAATTAATATATGAAATCTAGAATTAGTATCCCATCTTGTGTCCTTTATATTTTTTAAGGCATCCCACATTTTGTGTGGTGAGGCACAGGCCATGCAAATGCTAAACAGGTTTACGCAGTGGGACCACCCAGCTAACAGACATGATCCAGCCATCTAAAAATAGAAACAGGGTGCTTTCACAAAATATAAATGTACAGTGCTCTGCCATGCACAAATTCAGTAAGCAGAGCTGTGCTACACTAATGCATTGGAAGGTATAACACCTATTAAAACAATGCTAATGATGTCACTACCCCATTGGTGACATGGGTTAGACTCTCGACTCAAGTGTAGATGGCTCTGGGTTCAAATACAGAAACTGCATGCTTTTTATTTATGATGGTTTGAAATTGCAGCTAATCCAAATAACCTGGTAATGGAAGTGAATGACCGTGGAAGTGTCTTGGTGATGGTATTTGCAAAAAATGTTTTTCTTTTTTTTTTTACAGGTGTGAGGTACTTAGCATTGTGCAAATATGAAGTGCTTTTTATACATATATATATATATATATATATATATATATATATATATATATATATATATACATACACACACTGTGCTGTTTGTGCAATAGTAATTGGCTCACACCACTTTCAAATATATCAAATAGTACACAGTAAGCACTCTCAGTAAGTGCAGCTGGTGGGAAACCAAGGTATTCAAAGGGGAAATACCGGGAATTCCACTACATGCATTGAGGTTTGACTTTTGCAGCAATGTCTGGAGCAGGTGAAAGTGTGCATTTTAGTGCACAGCACTGGAGTGTCCAGGAGTCCAAGGTTTTTATTGGGCTCCTGGTTACGGATCATGGCCCATGGCTGTTGCAGGAAGACTATACTGGCACTCAATACAAAGCGGAAGCCCAGGATAATTTGGCAAGGGTACTTGCCAGTCTGACTGGTATCCCCTGCACTGGTGAACAGTGTCATTGCCACTATGAAGACCTCTATAGGTCTATGGGGAACACCTCAGTGATGTGTAAGTATGATGTTCATGTATTACCTGAAAGTACTCACGCTGGCTGTGGTAAACCCTGGTATTCATAATTGCTTTTTCCTTTTCCATTTTTCCACAGCTTCAGAAGACAGGCCTCAAATGTGAGGTTCAATGGTAAGCAACTGGACCAGATGAGACAAGCATGTGGTAAGTAAGAATAATTGGGTCTATATCAGTTCGTCGAAATGACTGATGATCGAATACCAGATGTTTGAACTGTGAAGTTTGAACATTAATTATCGCAAAGCCATGGAACAACAAATTCTTTCCCAGGGAAAGAATTTGATGGGCTGTTTTTGTGGCTTTGCGATTATCAGGACTGTGGTGGAAAGTTACGGGTTGGGTTCAGGTAAGTGTGCAATTGTGTGGGTTAGGTGAGTTAGAGTTAGGGTTAGGGCATGGGTGAGGTGGGTGTGTGATAGTGACAGGCTTTAGGGTTAGGGCAGGATAGGTGAGTTAGGGTTAGGGTGCGGGTCAGGTGAATGTGCGATAGTGATGGACCTTAGGGTTAGGGTTTGGGTTAAGGTAAGTGGATAGATAAGTAGTGTATGTACAGTTTAGTGTAGGTTTAGATGTAGGATTTTAAGTGTTTATGTGTGGATTGTTGTTTTTTTGGTGTGCTTGTGTTGTGTGTGTGTTTCCTGGAACAGCGATTTTTGTCCCTGAGAAAAAAAATCGCTGTTCTAAGACTTCAATGTTTTTGTACTTTGTGGTTAGAAGTTCGAACATATGTTGTTCGAACTTCATCCATTTCGGTGAACTGATATAGACCCAGAATAATTATATAAAGTACTGTTATTGCAGTCTTAACAGTTATGGATGGATTAATGACTTTAGCATACTTTGTTATAAGTCTGGAAATGCATATCTGTACAGTACCTTTCAATAATACCTATATCTGCTGAAATTCAGATGGAAGAATCACTGTTTTGCCCTGGGCATTGTAGAGTTCATGGTGGTCTGACAATTACTTTATGAATATGTCAATAAATTAGTGTTGATAAGTCATGCTAACACAAATACTGTGCAACTATCCATGTGTGTAATAGCAAAAATTGAAATATGTTTATAATTCAGATTCCTTGTAGACCCAAATATGTAATGATGGGTCCTAGTCCGAATGTCGAAAGTATGGTTCATCGAACCGCACTTTGATGAACACATTTTAGCAAAAGTGCATAACATCGAATATGTACTTTCGCTTAAGAAAAAGGAAAAAAAAAAACATGCGGTTTGCATGTACTGTTAGTTGTACATCAACATATGCTGTTGATGTACAACTAAGTACACTTCTTTTGAGATCATGGTACAGTGGGGAGAAGGGAATATTCTCAGAATGAAAATAATTAAGTAGGGGTGCGGGGGGCACAGCCCCCACATGGGGGGTGCAGGGGAGCTTGCCACCCTGCATATACTTGGTTAGTTTTTTTTTTTTGGGAGTGGAATTGGAGGGTTTTAAAGTGCATATTCGATGTTATGCACTTTCGCATATGTGGGCTATCAGAAATACGTTTTGATGAAATGTATTTCCGATATTCCAGCATAGATCCAAAATGATATGTTCAGATATCCTACTCTGAAAGGTAGAGAAATGCGATCTGAAATGCAGAGCAACAGTAGTACATTCCCAAATAACAGTGCCCATGAGTCTATCAAAGTGTAAAACAAAAGAGAGTTTGCATTATGTTGTACTAAAAAGTGCAAGTACATTATTACAAGTGGACACCGCTTGTGGCTTGTAATACCAAATTCCCCAAATATAGCAACCATCACATTACATTACTGTGCTAGCTTTACATCAATAGAAATACAGTACTGTGATGTATTGATCATTATAGCATTTCAAGTGCAGACTACCAGTCCTGGCCTGGTGTCACGTGTAAGCACTGTACACGCAGTCTAGGTAATACAGGGATTTGTTAGCAGATGTAATTGCGTATGTAGGAGTATCAAAAGACAAAATAAAGTTAATTTTGAAATTTTGTTGTATAATGTGTGAAGTTGCTAATGTTCTCCTCTTTTTCTCTCACCACACCCAATATCTTTTTTTTGTTATTTATTTATTACTTATTTTATTATGCTTTATGTCTTATTATTATAATTTTATGGGATGGCCGCGGTAGTGCAGTGGTTAGCATTGCCACCTCACAGCAAGAGGTTCTCCGGTTCAATCCTTGGCTGCGATGCCTTCTGTGTGGAGTCTGCATGTCCTCCTTGTGGTCACGTGGGTTTCCTCTGGGTGCTCCAGTTTCCTCCCATATCCCAAAGACATGCTGTAGGTGGATTGGACACTCTAAATTGGCCCTAGGTGTGAGTGTGTGTGTGTGTATTCATCCTGAGGAAGGTTGGGTGCCAGGCTGGCAACTCAACACTGTAAAACTCCACTGCCAATCATGTGATCTGCTGTGGTGACACCTAACCAGGGAAAGAAGAAGATTATAATTGTATTTATTCATATTACAACTTATTATATCACTTTTATTATTTCTTATGTTTTGTTTATTAGGTATACTTTTATCTTCTATTCATGTTAAATTTCATTATGTATCATTCTGTTTGTTTGCATTAATATAATATAACCTTTGTTATCATCTTTTGTTATATTTCTTTCTGTAAAACTTTTGATTTATTTTGCTTAATGTTGTTTTCATTTGGTTTTGTTCTTTTTTTATGCCAATACTACAGCACAGCAGGGTAGGCCAGTTCCTGATGATCTGATTACACTCAGTCCACTGGCTGCAGCACCACGGCCAAGCACTTCTGTGCTAACATCTGGTGAAACCCCCCCACTGACCCTGCCCTACCTGGACCCTCAGATAGGTTTGCCCTATGGGCCAGGTGTGTGTTCCCCCATAGAAGCAGGGGTGGGGACTCCACTCATGTGGAGTTGCCAAATGTAGTACATAGGATTGTAAACTAGATTGTGGGCACATGCCTATGCTGGATGAAGAACATGCTCTCCATCCTTGTATGGCAGACAGGCCATAGGCCAAGACATCAGCCAGAGCAGGTAGCAGCACAGTGATGGAACAGTGCTGACAGTCCAATGGGTGAGGACTTGCATTACACTGTTATTGTGCTGACTTCATGGGACCTTGATTCCCCCACTCCCCTAACCAAGGTGTTCACCCCCCCACTTCTGTCTTTTACCAGCCCTGTGCTTGTCTTGTATGTCTTGTCTGTCTGAAAATACTTCCTCATCTTTCCAACTCGCCTTCCCCAGACTTGTCTATGTTCTTCCGCCAACATTATACTCCCTCTTTAAAAAAGAAAAAAGGTCCTCCGTCTCCCCAAAAGAAATATCATCCCATACATAGTTCTCCATGCTGCAGATGTGTCTACTTGACAGACCTAATTTGGTCCAATTGGCTTCATAAAGCAATTATGTTGTTGTTGCCCCTCTTTCTGGAGGCGACAGTTCAAATGCATCTTAAAATGCATACATGTGCTCACTGTTTACTGTTGAAGACATGGATAGCTATGGTTGCTCCCTCCACCCTTCCTGCAAATTCCTATCTTCTTGTCACTTTGTTTTTCCCCCTACTTGATCCCCACTTCACCACTGTCCTATCATCCTCTTTATCTTTTCTTTAAAAAAACATAGCATGATGGTGCGTAAAGCACACCATTGCTGAGAAATATTAAGTGATAGGTTAATAGAACATATGTAAAACTATAGCACACACTTTTAAAAGTAATGCTGCTACCCTATGAGTCAGCTAATGAGCAGCTAATAAATATAAAAAATTTCTGTATTTTTCCACATTTAAATGCATTTGTTATAATATGTTAGCATGCATTTTTCTCAATTTGCACCTGTGACTTGCATGTGGGATGTGTGTAGGGCATTAGATTGGAGTACAGATGACCCTGGGTACTAATCCTGGACATGAATATTTTAATGCTATTTTTGTGACACAATAAAACTCAAGATGGTACTATACTTTTTTTAATATTGTCACAAATTTGTAAACAGTGCGTGCATGTTGGTTACCAGCGTGCAAAACAAGGTATTTGTTTTAGAGTGTCTGCGCAATGCTAGGGACACACCATTTCAGATATATCTGGTCTGTGATATTATTGCTATCAGTGGGAAACACATGCTGTTTCACATGTGATGCTTTCTGGCCTGCTACATTGTAACTATTTCAACCTTCACCCTGCATCCTCTGTCACATCTTCCCTATTTATTGTGTTTTATGCGGTGTCTGATGGCTGGTGTGCACTAAGCACGAACATGAACAAATGGTACACAAAACATGGCAGCCAGTACAATATGCTGTAAAACAAAGGAAATTATCACTGTCTTAACACGCAGGGCCACACAGTAAGTTGAGTATAACCTAGTGTAAAGTATAATCAATAAAAAGGGTTAATTGGGGTGTGGCCACACCTATAAAAACATGTAGGGTGTGGTCTTGGTTTAGCTCAACAGATCAGGCCTCCACTTTACATTTTTGGTCCACATTGTATCAGTTTTCAAATTGGCATCATGTAATCCTTTCATTTCTTCATTTGGATATGTGTTTACAGTTTGGAAAACTGTTTAACAGCAACATATATTTTTCCAGTTTAAGCGTTCATGTGCAATGCACACCATAGAGTGGAAAATTCATACAAAATAAGTGTATAAGCTCCTCTATGCCTTTGCCATTGCTTGGTGATGCTGTGCATGGTGCACCGTGGTGCAATAAAGTTGTAAAGAAAAGAAATGGGGAAGATAGGAAATTGGTGAAATGGGGAACAAGCAGGGGAAAAACAAAGTGACAGGAAGGTAGGAATGTGCAGGACAGGTATAGGGAAGAACAGTAGTAATCCATTTCTTCAACAGTAACAACTGGGCACATGTACACATTTTAAGATGTATTTGGACTTTCACCACCAGAGAAAGGGGTGACGCTAATATACTTGTGTTGTGAGTCCAATTGGACCACATTAGGTGTGTCAAGTAGACACATATGTCAAATAGAGAGCTATGTATGGGATGATTTTTGTTTCTTTTTTTGAGACAGGTGCCATTTTTTTATTTTTTAAAGGAGAGAGTGGAATGTTGGGGGAGCTACATAGACAAGTCTGGGGTAGGCAAGTTGGGAAAGTGAGGAAGCATTTTCAGACAGACAAGACATACAAGACAAAATAGGGTTGGTGAATGACACAAGGGGGTGAACACCTTGGTTGCTTGCTGTGGGTTGGGGGATTTGCGAGCCTATGGATGTCATGTTTGGTGACAATGAGAATCAAGTCCACACCCAATGGACTGTCATCACTGTCACCTCACTGTGCCGATGGCTACTGTATCTGACATCTGCATCTCCTTGTGTTATTCATTATGACCATGGAAAGCAGTCTTTCCACTTGGTGTAGTTGTGCATCAAGTATCTAGTGCACAGTGCTAGCACCAAAGCAGGCAATTCAGCTCAGGTGACAGATCACCCCCCGCCTCTGCCCCCAGAGGGAACCACAGGCCTATCATCTGGGGCAGAACTATCTGAGGGTGCAGGTAGGTCAGGGACTGCAGGGAGGTGCTGCCAGGCTGCTCCTCAGTCTTGTAGCCAGTGGAGGGTGAGTAGGTGTCCCAGGGGTGCTGTCCTACCCTGTCGTGCTGTAGTAATATGTAATGATAAAGGAATCAAATAAATACCCATAACATAGAATAATGTACAAATGTACATTAATAAAAGCATTATAATAGTAAATATGATAATACTCATAATTTAATACAGATATACAGATATAATAAAACAAAATGATAAAAAAGAGAGAAGGGATGCGTGGGAGAAAACATGAGAGAACATTAGTAACTGCACAGATAATATACCAAGCTTTCTACAAATAATGTACAATATTATGTTACATTTCACCTATAACAAGACTAAATGCTAAATAGTCCCTTTATTATGTTGAATACTAACCTTTTGCTAACACAGACACACTATACTACAGATCAGATTTCATCTTGAACATATGCATGTTGCATGTACAGTGTTATCATCTGACAGCAGGCCATCTGGCGCAAAGTTAGAAAGGTCTGCGTCTCCACTGCTATCATTATGAGTACATAACACTACCCAATGTTACTTTAGGTAACCAAAAATGTTATTTCAAAGTGCTGTCCTTACATATGTGAAGTGTGTTATCTGAAACACAAGCAGGGACCAATGTAATAGTATTGGACTTTCTAACTGGAATACAGAAAAATGTAAGCATTTTTCCTTTTATAGTAAGTACAGGTTTACTGTAATGTTAACAATTTGCAGCATGTTCTTGCTATCCTTGGTGTATATCTAATGATTTACACTGGGATATGTATGTCAACTGAAATGTTTCCTTTGTAGTTTGTAAGTGTAGCTACAAATGGCAACCCCTATCTATCCTGTATTACCGGACTGTTTTCATATCCATAATAATGCATGCCCACTATTGCATTACAATGGACAAATGCATACTCACAATGATACAAGTGTTTAGCACAATAACCTGAATTTACTCCTAATGGTAAAATACCAGTGCTGTTTTGAAGCTTACATACCACTTGCATCTTTCATCCTTCTCAGTCTTCCCTCATAGGCGTGCACATTTTGTATCCTCTCTGCATTAGCTGTGGGGACATATAAACATATTTATTAAGGTCAGCAATCAGAAACAGATGCAGCTGCTTCATCATTCAAGCACTGCCTGTAAGTGATACTCACACATCTGTGGAGTGATGTCAGTCCTGCATTCATCCAGCCAATGATTGTGGGTAACCATCTTCCTCATCCTGTGTTCTCAATAGTGATTTCTACACTGTTCTCCAGTGCAGGGGATGCCAGGAACAGTGGACAAATCCCGGTCCAAATTATTCCGTGCATCCAATTTGTAATCTGATCCATGATAGTGCTCCTGCAACAGCCAGGGACCATAATCATTCACTAAGAGTCTAACAAACACTTTGGACTCCAGCACACCCCACCTTTGGGAATGAAGTCTCAGTCCTTCACCCTGAATGCCAGCCATCTTTAATGCAGACAAACACCAATGTACAACATGATCTCCTGCCAATTATACCTGTGACAGTTACTAGGAATATGGAACGTTCTGACCTGCATCATTTGAAAATGGTGTACGCTGCTTACCATAATGTAAACACAGGCAACATGTTTGCACGCAGTTACTAATGCTCATTATTTGGGATAATACAGATATTTTTATGAAAACTGCCTCAGCCACCATGATAAGATGTATTATATATGAAATACTAGCACTACTAACATTTATCATGTGAAGTGGTACATCATTAAAAAGGACAGGATTCTGCAGTATCACAGCCCTGCACCTTACCTATTACACCCCTACAGTCACAGGTGTTCCCAATACATGAATGTAGATATACATGTGTAGGATTCATTGTATTAGTAGCTGTTACAAGGACACATTACAGAACAAGGCTGCATTACTTGTATTCAAACCCAGGACACTCTAGACTAGTTAGTGACACTTGACTCTTCACAGCACAGGAGAAGTTATGTAGCCTGTGGCTACATTTGTATGTAATATAAGGTTCATACAGGCTCAGTATAAGACAATGAATTGATAACATGCAGAAAAGTAAATTGTTGTTGTTTTTCTTTCAGCTTTTCCCAGTTATGGGTTGCCACAGCGGAACTCTGGTCCGCTAATGATTGACAGTTGATTTTTATGGTGCCGAAGTGCCAGCCCGATGCCCAACCTTCAACGAAGGCATGTCCATTCATGCATGTCTTTCAAACACCACTCAACCACGGGGAGAACATGCAGACTCCACAAAGAAGGCACTCCAGCCGAGAATCGAACGGGAGAACCTCTTGCAGTGAGGCGACAACGCTACCAGAGCACCACCGTGGCTTGCAGAAAGGTAGATTAATGTATGATAAATACATTTCACTTCATCAATACACAGGGAATATGCCTACATACATGTGCAATCCAGATCAATATGCAATGTACATTCTGAGGAATGCATGGTTGCCTTAAAGCTGTTTTTCCTCACATACACAGCTGAAGCAAGCCATAACAGTCATTCATCACAAAAGCAACTTCTACAGGGAATGCAAATTTATTCTGAAGAAGTACGTTAGATGTACAAGTAGTGAAACGTTCCACATGGAATATAATTCATGTACTCGTTACGCAGGCTGTTATGATTCCTGTTTTCAAATATACAATCCTGTCCTAACATGCTGTGCTCCTCGTCACTCAGCAATCTGACCAGTACTGTTTCATAGAGTGTGTGTTCAAACAGTTGCATCCTATTGCCTTTACAATGTTTATGGATATTACATGGGAATATGTAATTCAATAACAAAAAAGTACAGCTATGTTGGTTAATGTGAACAAGCATTGACTGTAATATTGTGGATGTGGATCTAATGCATCCACCCCTATGTGAGCCTGTGAGATGGGAGGGGGGCTACATATGGGATTCATGTTAGATGTCAGGTTTGCCAGCACACATGTCAGATGATACACATGCTGTTCAACATGCCTTGCCAGTTACAATTGTACACCTCAAGGTTAATGTAGACCCTATCTTGTTCCCCATTTCTTGCTGTAATGTGTACATGGCTCCAACGTTAGACACACATTAATTTAGGATACTGCAATGCAGGATGCAATTGTAGCATTCCTCTGAATATATACTTAGATATAATGTTCACTTGTGCCATGTTGTAGCATACCACGCAGTGATGCTGTAAAGATTGTGGATGGTGATGTCTGTAAATCACAAAAGCATGTGCCATGCTACTCTGGGGAATGTACCTGCGACTACATATAGCATACAAACACATACCATACTTTCCACTGGTAGGGTTTTGTGCACTCATCCCTGTCTGTGAGTCAATGCTGAGAGAGTTTGCTCACTTCCTCCAGGGGGTGTATGTGCCCTAGAAAGATTTCCACATTCTCCGTGGATGTCTACTGCCAGCAGCAGCAGTGTCTTCATCCCTTATTACAGGCAGTGCATACAAAAAAGCAGCAGGTAATGAAAATCTATTTATGCCTGCTTTGTGTCTGTACTGCAGCATGATCTCAACCCACAAAAAAAATCAAATAGAGATAGCAGGAATGCTTTTATATCTTGTGGAGTAGCTCTGCGGGATTGGCTGATTACCAAGTAGTTCAGATGTGTATGTTGTAATTGGCATTTCTGAAGAAGCACAGGTAGGACACATGCAATAAGTTACTGATGTTCTCCAGTATGAAAAAGCAAATGAGTAGCTGGGCGAACTGATGCTGGTGAGAGTTAGTACATGCTTGCAAATGAGAAACACATTTCCTTATATTTAATATATTTTGACAGAGGAGTATTGCACTCTATCAGGTATGTATTTGTCTTGTTACATAAATAATGCCAATGCTGGAAAGCAGATAACAATACATTTAAATTAAATCTGTATGCATTTGTTAGAAATATACTGAAAATATGGCCTTCATTATCAGACATTTCAGAGATACAGAGGCTGTAGGACAGGCATAAAGTTTAATGCTGTGTGCTACCTATGTACATGTGCTCCGTGGCAGGATCCTTTTATAGTACCTTTAACATTTCCCCATTGTTTGCTTAACTTTGTTCCTGACCCTGGTATTTGTTATGTTATAGGGGGTGGGAGGAGAGATGAAGTCCATCTATGGATAACACTAGAATGCAATGTTATGTTGGTTGTGGGACATAGTCTTTTATCTGTTAGGGTACAATAAATGATATAATGCTCTTGATACTCATTTACTGTTGTAACCACCCTTGCTATTTAATGCACAGTGTTGAATATGTACAGTGTACTCCCCATTTGGGTATTGGGAGTCTTCCTTTACTGTATAATCTTTATAACAATTTGTACTAATGTGATCATTATATTTGGTATTGTTATTTTGTCTTTCAGTAAACAGTATGGCCTTGAGGTGGAGACCCCCATTCTCTGAGGCTGAAAATGAGCTTATCATAGATGCACTCAGGCAATGCCATGAGGTCCTGCTGTCAAGAGGGAGGCAAACAATGGCTGAGTCTGCAGAACTGTGGGAAGACCTTGTCAGAAATATCAACAGGCTGGGCAGATAGATTCGCAGGTATGAGCAGGTGCATCACAGAGCTACTGACATGATACATGCAGCAAGGAGACATGCAGCTGATATGGCATGTGATTGTGAGGTCACATATTGGACAGTTGGAGGGTGAAGACATAGACCAGGAAGGTGTGGCTACCATGGCCTTGGTGCCTGTGGACACTGTCTGTAGCCAAACTGTTGGAGAGTTGCCACCAGGTGAATTGATAGGGGTGCTCAGAGGAGGCCTGCCGTCCATCCACCACCTGGTGTAGGTGCATCTTCAAGTGTTACTAAATGTAATTTTAGGGCCATAATGGAGGCACAGGCATGTTCAGAATGTCACTCCAGGAGAATGCACAGGGCTTTAGATGTGGCACAGTCTCCCATCTGTGACTGCCTGCACCATGATTTTGATGCACTGGATCAGTTCAATGACACATATCAATAGGATGTGGTCATGAGGGAGCACAGAGCATCTATCATGGAATGCACATTGTCTGCTGGGAGGGGAACATTGGCCTCATTGGCATAGGTCAGCAACTACATCTGCTGAGAGCCAACAGGGCCATACCTGATCAACCTACCATAGTGGCAGTATAGCCATTGCTTCATCAGAGAGTGTGCTGCCTACACCCAGACATAGTAGACCATGGGGCCATGATCCTGGCTGTTCCTGTGAAGGGGGGACATCCAGCAAACATCAGTCACTGTCAGACAGTAGCACACCATCTGACCTTAGGCATGGAGACACTAGTATACCTCCTGGCTGAGCCAGTTCTCAAGGTTGGGAGCAGAGGTGATGAACTGTCAGCTCTATGATGTATAGCTCACAGCTGTCTAACATATAGACACGTAGGGTTAGCAATGAGCTTCGCTGTGTTCATGCAGACACTCACACACCAATGTCACATTTAGGGCACCTACTGACACACACACCACATCTACATGTTCTCTGTTGGCTGCTAACCTTACTGACTCACATACACATTCATTAACTTTTTGTGTCAGCCTATACCTCTTTCACCCCCACAAACCACCCTGTGCAAATGATGACTATGCCACACCCATGTTGTCTATCTTTTGCCTTCAGGGATACTGATGATATGTGTCTGATACACAGGGTGACTACCTACATTTGTTATGTATTTCATATGTCCATTTGTGCTGTTGTTCTGATTATTGTAACTGTCATTTATATTCTAGTTAGCCAGTTATGCAATTTCTAGCATAATAATTCCTCTACTTTGTAGATAATTCTTTTTTAAGGCTTGTGAGATCAGTCAGTGACATGTGTCTCATTAATATATCTAACCCTTTTTTCAGGATTGTTTACTGCTAACTTATGTGTGCACATCCAAAATTAACCCATCGGATTCTGAGCTCTGAATTGTATGTCAGCACTGCAGACAGAGCTCACATCAGTAATACAGCATAATGTTTTGTTTTTTCAAGCACATCACCATATGTTCTGAGGTTAATTGACTGTGACAGACATATTGTCCTAAGGGTGTTTAGACCTGTAGCTGATACATCAGAATATGCTAATCAATGGCATGTATAATGCATGCCCATGAGTCTTACAGAAGGGACCACTCATGACCAGCATAGAATCATCAGTGATCCATGGCAGATAACATGTTCACATGAAGTCTGCCAGCCTGTGCTCAAACAGGTTTATGGATGTTCTCTGCATGACATAAAATTGGAGTCCTAATGCAGATGATTGACATCCTTTGAGACATGTATGGGTGTACCCCACATGTCCTATGTATATCATGCTGTAAATTGCAGTCCCTGGAACAGGTGGCTGTGGTCCCATATGACTTATGGATGTGCAGCATAGTCATGTCATTTGGCCCAAACATGGCCATGTACTGCTTCAATATTCTGGCTCTAAGCTATATAACTGATACTGCATAAACTGACAGCTACCTCAGTCTGTCTGAAGAGACATGTTGGAGATACTCTGATGTTTTCATACTCAGAGATGACTGATGGTTGTCAACTTCCTGCAGTTGTCTGGGACAATACTTATCAATGGGAGGATTATATATATCAATAGGGCTGATGATGAATGAGTATAGAGGAATGATACACTTTTGGTCGATGTCATGCCTTCTGTAGTCAGATGTAGGATAGAGGATGCCTTCCTCACCACAGTATACAAATTTGTCAGTAGAGATATATTACTGCATAACTGGGGTATAATGCACTTGCTTGTTGTTCTTTAAATAAGCAGGAATGTATATTAACACAGGGTATGGTGATGCATGTTTGTGCAGTTGTTATAACAACCATGGCTTTGTCAGCAGTCATTAGTGGCACTAAGAGTTTTGGCCACACATCCTCTTCTTTCATTTAGGAGTTTTAATATGTATATGGCAAAGAAGAGGGGATACAGCACTGACACATCTATTACCACACAGGTGACAGGTCAGCTGCTTGAGGTGAGGTCTCCCACTTGACTGAGTTTTGTTGGTCTGTGATCCAATTTGCAACCCGCCTGTTAACAGAAGGTGTGTAATTCACCTTGGTTAGTTTCTCTGTGGTAATAAATGTTGGACTGTGTGGAGGTGCCTGGCCAAGTCAAGATAGGGTGAGGGTACAGCCTTGTATATGTCTCTGCTCACAGTCTGGATTTTACACAGTTTCTGCAGGCATAAACTAACCATAATAACAGATAACTGGAACAGATGTAGTGTTTGGAGATCACTATGTCCTTTCTGTGTGAGATGCAAGCATATTGTTTCCATTGCCTTAAAGCAAAAGTTGAATACAGTTATGGGAAAATAATCCCATTGATATGTTGCCTATCCTACATTGTGTTGGTGGGAAATGTTCACTGTATTACATTCATTGTGGACAACAGCAGTACTCCGGCCATCAATGAATATAGTACCTAGTGTGGTAGCTCACTGTTGCAGCACATGAAAAACACAGGCCAGATTGTCATCTGGTGACACGGATTATGTGCTTCACACATTGCAGTGAGCAGTGATACCTAGCTTTTTGAAGATACCACAGTTTGGAGGGGATGATGCAGCCATGTAGTAAGCTTAGTGTTGTGAAGGGGGACACTTTACAGCCACCTGTGTCTGCCAGCAGGTGTGGAATTCACAGTGGGTCAGTGTGTGCAATATCATCCAGAATTACTTCAATATACATCTGAGCAATATATTTTATTTTGCAGATGTAAATGATGGCAGGCCTATGGTTATGCCTGGATATGTGTCATTGATTATTACCATAGTTGCTATATGAGGCTTATTCATGTCTTCAGGGTATGTCATTTTTTATGGTACAGTGAGGTAAGTTAGCTTCCTGGACCACTTTTACATGTGGTATTTGTAAACAGCAGCAACTGCCACTTACTGTAGAATGTAGTACTGACAAACATCTACCTTTATGGTGACATGGATTCTGTGCTTCAGATAATGAAGTGAGCATTTCAATTGGAGTGAGAATTTCAATGTAATTAGAGCTGACAGACAACATAAAAGAGGGAGTGGCATTGCCCTTATTTACTCCAAGTATCTCAATATTTCCAGATTTACCAACCCCATTCCACAATTCCAAAATACAGAGATCCTGATCTTTTTCCTAGACATTGATAACTCTAAAAAACTCTGCATAACTCATACATATTCCCCCAGGAAATAACATCACCTTTTTAGAAGATGTATTATCTTGGGTCTCCTCTAATATTAAACATGAAGCCATTATTTTAGGTGACATGAACATTGATTGGGCCACACCTTCCTCTATCCAATCCCCTTCCAGTATAAATTTATTTCATTTTACACAACTAATTAACACTAACATTAGGTTTAATTTCAAATCCAACAAAGGCTCAAGTCTGTATTGGATCTTGGTATCAGACCCTTCTAAATATCCTACATATGGCATTCTGCCAAATTCCCTTAGTGACCATCTCCCAGCCTTTGCCACTCTAAACTGTTCTTCCATATCAAAAGACCATAACATTAAAGTAATGGAAGCCCTGTCTAAATTTTGTCCTAAGACCTTCAACAGCATTCTAAGAAGCTACAATTGAGCTGTCTTAAAACTCTCCCTCTAGATGATGCCCACCATTACTTCAACAACTCTTTTTTACATATTCTTAAAAGTTTAGCTCCTACTAGATCCAAGAAAATCAAATCTAACCTTGTCCCATGGCTATTTAAATCCACCAGAGAAATTATGAAAAATAGGGATAAAGCCTTGAAATGCTGGGTCAAATCCAAAACTTCATCTGACCTCATCCAATATAAACAGATTCAAAACCAAGCCAAACAATCTATCTGCAAAGGCAATTAATAATATTTCTGAAACTTACAAACAAATAGAAAAACTAACCCCAAAATTTTTTTGGTCTTCCATTAATAATCTATTACACCCTGGCATGAAATCTAATCCATGCCCATACTCCAGTATGGCACCTGACCTTACTGCCTCTAAATTCAACTACTACTTCATTGAAACCATAGCCAACCTTACTTCCTCCTTCTCCTCTGCTCTACCAACCAACCTCCTCCCCTCATCTGAATCCTCTCCACCACTACATAATCTTTCCAACCTTTATCCCCAGAACCAAAAATCTATCAAGGAACTCCACAATATAAAATTCAATCTCTCCCCCATATCCACCTCCTACTTAAAAAAAACACATTCAGAATCCAAAGCCCTTTTCTAACTCTGCCGATAATATTCCTGCCAAATTCCTTAAATTAGCCACTGACTCAGTAGCCTACCCTATAAGCATCCTCATCAATAGATCCATTCAGGAGTCCTATGTCCCTTGTCTTTGGAAAAAAAGCTATAATCATCCCACTACATAAAGGTGGCCCATCCTCTGATATCTCGCTCCATCGCTATTCTGTCTTCTATATCAAAAATACTTGAAAAATGCATTCAAAAACAACTCATCCATTACCTTCTAAACAATAACATCCTCTCCCCCACCCAACATGGTTTCCAGCCAGGGCATAGCACAACTACTGCTCTGATCTCCTTCCTAGATACTATCAATAACGCCTGTGATGCAGGCCTTATAGTATTAACTCTCGTTTTGGATCTCTCAAAGGCATTCAATACTATCTCCCACATCAGTCTCCTGACACAACTCTCATCCATAGGACTTCCCTCTCATTCACTTAATTGATTCAAGAGCTATCTCTCTGACAGGCAACACACTGTCAGATGGCATAACTCTATTTCACCTTTCCTTCACAACTCTACAGGCATCCCACCGGGTCAATAGTAGGACCTCTCCTGTTCTATATTTTCATAAATAATCTCCACAAAGATATTCCATACTCCTCCCTAGTCCAGTTTGCAGATGACTGAACTATAATCTGCTCTGCTCCTAACTCAAATGTCCTACAACAAATAACCCAAACAATATTTTCTACAGTAGAACATTGGCTCCACAAAAAACACCTTTCTCTTAACGCCAAAAAACTAAGCTTATGCTATTTACCCCCAAAAGGAATACTATTCTCAATAAAAAAGGTTTCAATATAATCTCTCTAAACACCACAAAAATTGAACTAGTAACTAATATCAAATTACTAGGTGTCATAATAGACAACAACCTAAACTTCAATTTGCAAGTCCAATCCAATATCAATAAAACCCAGAAAAAAACTAGGGCTATTTTATAGGCACAACAGGTTTCTCTCCTTACCATCCAAACAAGCTCTCGCCCTCACCTACCTTCTTCCATCTCTCACATGTGGTGCACCACTGTTAATTAACCTACAGTCTTCCCTGAAACTAAAGCTAGAATCTTGTCACGATAAGATTGCCAAATTCGCTACCGATAATCACCAATCTTCCTATTATTGCTCTGCCCTAAGGAAGCTACAATGGTTAGAATTCCCTCACCACCTATTATTTATTCATCTAACCACCTCTCATAAACTCATCCATAAACCACTAAATTGTCCTGCTCTCATTTCCCTACTTACCTTCTACTCCCATCTTCGGCCCCTTTGTTCCAAACACCAATACTTACTCCAAATCCATAAACCAAATTTACCTGTAGGAAAACTCCTATATTCCTGGACCATTGCAAGACTATGGAATAACCTTACTTCCTCTGTATGTAATGAACAACATCCCCCAATATTCAAAACTGCTCTTCATAATCATCTCCTTTCTAATTGGATATGTAACTGCACTAATGCACCTAATATTACCCATAATGCCATTACCTGAACTCCTTCTCTGTCAGTCGCAGCTTTCCTTCTAAGCCTCACTATCAAACTAACTACCTTGCATTGCATCTTCACTACTTAACCTCTTCAACCATTCTATTTTTTACACAATTGCCGTAATTGTATTAACCAGTTTTCCTCCTGCTGCTAATCTTAATCACCTTGTCATTTCTTTAAATTGCCATTGTATATCTGTATTCACTCTGCTCTTGTTTCTATACTTCCCACAAGTTATCTACTAGGGGCATAAATACTGTACTTATCTCTCACTCATTCTTAAATTCCTCCTATGGTTACATTGGGTTTCTTCTATTTTTTGTGCATTATATCATTATACTTTGTAAATTTATATGGAGACTTCTGTGATGTCTCTTTGTTTGCTCCTATTTATATTAATATTAGCATTGTTACACTGCTATTTTGTTTTTCTCTGTACTGGAGCTTTTCTTCCCGGGCCTCCACTGAAAATGGGCTGTTTTCAGCCCAGTGAACTTTCCCAGTAAACAAATGTCAGTAAATAAATTTATGGATTGTAAATCCTGGCAGATCTGCCTTAGACCATATCAGACACTGCTGTGTATATATATTTGTGTAGATTTGCAGTCAAGGTGGCAGGATGTAACTTACACCAGCTGTCAATGTCTTTTGTGTAAACCTGAGTTTGGACGTTGGGTATCCCATTCCTTATGAAGATGTAGGCAACGTGGATGATGTATTTGAACCTGTGTCCTTACTTAGGGGGTCATTAGGTATTCCAAACTGTACACATACTGTGTTATGGCTGGATTAACAGTACAGGCCCTACACATGTGCCATGATGTTGGTCAGTCATACAGTTGACAAGCAGGTCTGATATATTACAGACCCTTGTGGGGTGGTACACTATTTCTGCCATGCCATTTCAGTTTGCAACATCCACTTATGTTTCTGCACATGACTTTGTCCTCCTATATTTATCCAGATGAGGCATTATATGCACTGGTGGATAAAATCATGCCAACTAGTCTTGCAGGGGGACAGAGGGAAACTGATATGTGAGGACCGAAGGTTTGAACCCTGCATCTGAAAGGAGGGGTATAAGTGATCTAAGTGGTATTTTCTTTTGAGTAACTGATAGTGCATACATTCTGAGATCATTCATAATGTGGATCTATAGTCCTGTCATTGATCTGTAGTTGTTTTATTTGCTGCTTGTTATGTAACAGAAGGTATGACAACTACCTAGAGCTGTTGAGAATCTGCTCTGCGACATAGCAGCAGCTGAGTATATTTGAAAATAATATTGTCATCTCTGTACTATGAGGGCAAATGTTCAGGCATCTGCATATATACCATAACAGAGCAGGTAATCCAAGAAAACACTGTTATAGCTCACACTAGGTCCAGAAACAGTAATTATCAAATAGAGATCCTTACTGTACACACTTGCCAGCAGTGTACAGGTGTGAGTCCTATAAAAACAGATGTCATCTTAATGTTCTTACTCTTTTGGTTACTGCCATGATGGTTTGCCTCAGCTCATCATCTGCTTCCATTTCCTCCTTTCCTCTGCATCTTGTTCTGTCACAACAATCACCTGCCCATTCTCAGTCACCACATCCATTAACCTAATATTAAGCCTTATTGTTTTCACCCTACCTGCCAGCTCCATCCTCAGCAACCATCCCCAAATGTACTCAGCATACCTCTTAAGCACATCCCCAAAGCAACACAATCTCACCTCTCTGCACTTATGTACAAACCGTACAACCTTGTGCTGACACTCTCATATACTGATTATTACTCCTGTCCATCCTCAGCAGAAGCAAGGCAGATCCTAACATCTGGAACCATATCACATAGCTGATGGCAGTACACTCTTGTAGACCTTCCCTTTCATTATTGGTACCATCTGTCACAAATCAGTCCTGACACCCTTCTACACCCACTCCACCATGCATGTACTATCTTCTTCACCTCCATTCCACACTCAGCATTAGGGTGTACTTTAGCTCCCATGTATATAATAACATACACCTTGGACAACTTCACTCCCTGCATTCTACCCATTCTTCCATCTTCTCTGTCATTCACAAAAATATATTCTGTCTTAGTCCTTATGCTGTTCATTACTTAACTCTGTATAGCATAACTTTCCTTCTCCAGGGTCTACTACACATGTTGCTTGTTCACAATATCATAAACAGACATCATAGTCCATGGGAACCCCATGTGATCTCCTGTGTCAAAGTGACCATCACCATCATAAAGAGATGTCATGATGTTAGTGCATAGCATGAAAGGAGTGTCACTGTTGTCTGTATTTATATTGCATGAGGTGACAGCTACCTCTCTACCAGGTCATTGTGTGCTCATGGCCTCTTGTGAGCAATACATATCCCATAATCTGATTTAGCTGATGACATTAGCTGTGTCTGTTGAAGACATGAGGACAGTGTACAACAGACTGTGGTAAAATGATCTATGTAATGACCAACAGTAGTTCATACATACACACAAAGCTGGCTGCATTGAGATTAGAACCACTACCTGTCTAGGTTTACAGATTAGAGAACACAGTACTTTAAGCATGTGACACAAGACAAGCCTGCCTTTAACAGGCCTGCAGGTGATCTTATAGTAGATGACATCAAATGTTAACATTGCCCTTACAAACCTACAGTATTGATGGAATACGTTTTGCATTAGCATGCATTTTCTGAAAGGTATGTCATCCATAAATGAAATGTATGTCATCATTTTCTGACTTAATTCTCAATGATTTAGCAATAATGTTGTATTTTGTATAAACCAACATATGGGGAACAGATTACAAAACGTATGTTAATATACGGATATTCCTCACTTACTCTGTGCAGTTTAGAGTTATGATAGTTACATATAGCGAAAATGCAATGACTATTGCACTAAGTGTAGACACATGCATTTTAATCCTCTATTTGTGCAATGTTAAGCAGTGTGCAAATAAGAGGTACATTGCTAATAGCCACAATTTGTATTATGTCTTGTATAGATCTTACTGCAGCCCACTCCTTGCAATACTCCAGGCCGTGATTTCACGATTGCTACGGGCAATGTATAAATATTGTCTGCATATTTCCTTCATCTGCACTTCTGCGCTTTGCACAAAATAATTCAGCATTATTTAAACTGTTTGCAGCACCTGCTGCATCACGCAAATGTGTACTAAAAATATTCAGATTAAAAAGTTATGGGACACAGAGTCACAGTCTGTACATACACAAACTTTAGCAAAAACACCTCCTAAACTTCTACTTTCATCAGGATTAGAACACAATGCACCATTACAGCTTCATCAAGCAGGATGGCTGCCTTAGTCCTTTTGGCCACAAAAGCTGCTTTTTAAACTGGAGTCAATTGCTCACACAACCACCTTCATAAAAACTGTACACTGCTCTCAATGCACTGTGAAAATGTGTGCAAGGTATTCTCTGACTTACATCTGGACACAGACCACTTAGTAGACACAACTCCTATCAAACATAAGAGAATAACTATACATCTGTCTTTCATACCATCCTGGTGGTAGGAGTTGGGGGGGCACACATTTTCTATCAGGATACAATGTAGCCTGCAGTCAGACACAGCAAGGGAATGGAGTCAATTCTTAACCTCTTTTGCATAATGTAATAGTATTCAGCTGTGTTTGCACTCTGAGTGTTTCATGCCGGATTCATAACAATCTCTAATGGTAACATTTTAGTAATATAGGTGTGTGTACTCGCACGTTAACTTAAGTTATCAACAAAAGCACCACTATATATTTGCGTACTGTAAAAATGTTAGACATCTAAGAGGATATGTAATTAAAGTGTTCAATACTGCAGTCTAGGTTTGTGCCTTACCTTGCATATGGATTGGATGACTGCATTAGTTCAGGGCTGGCTCTGTCTGATACAAGCAGTACACAGCCAATGCATGTAGAGATATTGTCTGGGTTGCCTGACATCAATTTTAATATATGCATGTGTGTAGGAGGAAGGTGTTAGAGCCTATGTGGTCAGTGGGTGTGCTATGTATCATATCTTAGCCAAAGCAAGGGCATACTAAGCACATCTACATCCACCTACAGGGACAGCAGCTGGGGTTCCTCCTCCAAGTCCTCCTTTGACCTAGGCATTGGTGGAGGGATGTGTACCTGTCCCCCTTGCTGATCCTGCTGCAGCTGTCTCCACAGGAGCACATTGTGCAGCATAGCACAAACTGTGAAAATGTGTGTACATGTGCTTGGGGTATACTGCAAGGCTCCATCAGGTATATCTAGGCACTAGAACTGTCACTTCAGAAGTCCAAACACATGCTCTGTGATGTTCCTAGTTTATGCATGTGCCTCATTATGGTGTTCTTCCACAGGTGCGTGTGCATTTATGATAGTTGTCATTATCCATGGTTCCAGGGCATAGCCAGCATCCTCCAATAAATGGCTCTGTGGGATGTCCTCCCTAGCAAACATCTGGTACAGCTGTGATGTGTGCCAGATATGGGAGTCATGATAACTGCCAGGGTTGCCAGCACACACATTCAAGATAATCCCCTGTGCATGGTACATGACTTGGAAGTTGATGGAGTGGTATCCCTTGCTGTTGTTGTAGATTCTACCCTCCTCACCAGGTGGTGCCTTGATGTGTACATGAATGCAGCCTATGACACCCAGTACTTCAGGATAGCATGCTACATGGTAGAAGTGTTGCATGTTGCTGGTCCTCTCCTCAACAGTGTGGAAAAAACATATGTCTTCATTGGCATGTATTTAGCATAGCATCCAGGAACTGGTGGAGTATCCTGAATGCTGATGCCTGTGACACCCCATCATGTCCCCAGTTGGTCTTTGAAAAGTACCTATAGCTAATATTCTAAGGGCTACCATATTTTAGTTTCCACTCGGATGGGTTTGCCTTGGTTGGATCTGGATGTGAATTGAAGTTGCAGAACTCACACAGTTCTTGTAATGTGTCCCTGTCCACCCTGTAGCGCTCTACATGCTCCAGATCATGTAGCACATGGTAGGTCACTCTAGGCCTAAACACTGTCCTCCTTCTTGGCCTAGGCCTATTGTCATCAGCACCAGCAGGACTGACTTCAGCCTTGAGCACATACAGATGCAGAATAGCTGCAGCATTATGTAGCATTATGTCAGTTAAAGCTTCCAAGTTTCTATGGAAAAATCAGACTGTAGGCCGTATGTATACTTTATACATTTGTATTTTGTTGATTAGGACCACCATCTGATATTGGCTGCTTTAAATGACATTCACCTGCTTAGGGTGTAATTGACAGGATTTAGAATTCCTGTCACAGTACATGTTGTTGTGCTCTGTGCATCAATGTGCACCAGAGTGCAGCTATGCATAATGATACCAAATCATGTCAAACATTTTAAAATATCATCCCTTTGGTCATGATATTTAGAGAATACAGTAATTATGGATAATTGTACTTCATATCTGTGAACTACAAGGCCAGCACAGTATGATTAAAAGCCAATGTTGCCTGTACTTGAACACAAGGCTATTTGCACCATAGTTCAACACCTGACAGTCATCATTACAGCACTAAAGGGAATTAGTGGCACGCAACCCCATACACTGGGTTTATGTAATGCTCAAACATTCTCATCCATGGGAAACACACACACCACATAGAAGCTTATATGGAGTGGACAGCCTCACATGGTCCCTGCTTTTTGTGATTCAACAAATACACTCATTTTACATCATTTGCATAATAACTATGCTGACAGCCTGGAAACTACATGGGTAGTAACTGTGTAAGATGGGCAACAGCATGGGTGCATGGATTTAAAGATACACTGCAGGGTATGACTGTAATTGTTGTGACAAAATATCATACCAAACCTTTTAATTACATTTGTATTATTGTTTTTAATACATTTTGCTCATAGTGGTGCATTGCACAAATTTGTGTTAAAATAAAAAATAAAATAATTATAGTGATTTGACACATATCTCTAATCCTTCGGGACATCTTCAGTCAGCAAATGCATTTTCTTACCTATTTTTGTGCATTCTGTCCATATTTCAGGGCTTCTGTATGCCCTTTCTTCCATGTAGGCTCCTGTACTCAGAAAATTTTCGTGTACACTTCCAACATGGACATGGGGTCTACACAGTTGTGTGTAGGGCTGTTGGATCACTCAACCATGTTGGTGTGCTTCATTACCATAAACTTCATCTACCTATCATGAAATTTGCATTCCACAAATTTTTCAGTTGGTGTGCATGAATGTTGTGCTTGTGCACTCCTACAAGGAGTTTACTAAATCTAAAATTCACTCTGGCTTTGTTTGCATTGTGCCATGACACGAACATAGAAAATATCACGGTGTAAACTTTATTGAATTTGCACAAGTGTGTAAAGCTTTTTAGCTACAGTCTAAAACTGACTCATTAATGCCATGAAAATAATTTTATTGGTATGATGTTTACATATAATAATAACATTTCAAATTATCACTTTGCAGAAAACCAGAACCAGGCACCATTGATAATAAGCCATGCATCTAAGATGAAGGCGGAGGTAAAGGGAAGTAGACAGAGAACTGTGCCTTATGACATCATTATCATAATCATCATCACCTTCAAATCCTTTTCCCCATTTTTCCATTTGGTCATGTTGTCACTTTTGCCATCTTCCTACCTTCTTCAGTTGTCATGCCTGGCTGGTGCATGTCTTCTGTCACAATTCATTAATTTCTTTGCTGTACTCCCTTGTTTATTCTTGCCTTCATTCTGTCTCTTTCAAATCTTCCTCACCAGATTGTTTTCTGCTTTCCAGCACGTGCCCAACCACTATATTTTTCTCTTTAACCTTCTCTACAATTGGAGCTACTTTGGCATCTACACTGATGCCATTATTTCTTCACCTGTCCTACACTGTGCATCCTACCACCTATCTCAGGCACTTCCTCAGATGCTCTGCCTTCACTGCCCAGGTTTCTGTACCATAGAGTAGTTCTTACTTTTCACCTTCTTTGCCATTTTTCTCTCAGACTCTTCTCTTGACACTTTGTGCCCTTTGAATGAGGTCTCTCTGATTGTAGCTTTCGCCTCATCATTCAGGCTTTCTGTCTCCTCAAACCTCCAGATACTTGAAACTGTTAACCTGCCCCACTATTTTCCCTATTACCATAGTTTTTGTCTTCTTCAGATTGTCCTCATTTGCTGCTATGACAGATGTTTCATCCCATGTGCATTTAGTTTTGCATTCCATTCCCCTATCATTTGTTGCAATTCTTGTAGAGAGTCTGATTGTCTATATACTACAGCTTTATTGGACCATCACTCACCAACCTGTTTACTCCGATCAGAGCTGAATCCTCTTACACACTGACTGCTACTTGGAATCCATCTATACATCTTAGCCCTGTTTGTACTTTATCATTAGGCCCTTGTGCATAGCCTGCACTAATTTTACAACTGTATCTGGTATTTTGAATCATCACAGGAGGGCCACAATCAGGTTTCCTGGGACATTGTCATATTCTTTCAAAGAGTCTAGGAATGTCCAGATGGGCTCTTTCCTCATCTCTATCTTCTTCTCAGCTATCTGTCTCACTGCAAACATTGGGCTGTTTATGCTGCATCCTGATCTCCATCCAACTACTCATCTCCCATTTTACTTTGCATTATTCTACAAATTCATTTATGAATTACCCTCTCTATCACTTTAATGCCATGTGACAGGAGTCCGATACATCTGTATTGCCCACAGTTGGGAATGTCACCTTTGTTCTTGTACACTGAAACTAGAGTAGATATTCTCCAGTTATCTAGGATATGTCTTTCTCTCCATATCACTGTGAGTACCATCCTGAGCCATTTCCTCACCAACTTACCCAACATCTTGACTATATCTGCCATGACCGCATCTGAGCATGCTGCTTTCTAGAGTAGGCTGTTTTTTCATTCCATCACAGGCTGTGTCTGGGACAGTACAACTTCTGGTGGTGGTGGTGGTGGGGGGGTTCTTCATTCAGAAGCTGCTGGAAGTACTCCATTCATCTTCCAATGATGTCCTATGGACTGGTGGGCAGTTTTTTTTCTGGCATCTCTTATGAGTGATGCTAAATGACTATTGTCTTTATTTTTCTGTCGTTGTTTTGTAACCTGATAGAGTTTCTTTGTGCCATTTGTTGAGTCACTTTCCAGAAGCTGTTGGAGATCCTCTGATGCCTTCTTCTTTACTATTGCAACTGCTCTCTTAGCAACTTGGTTAGCCAACTAGTATTCCTTCTTACATGTTCCATTTTTTCAATCCCCCATGTTTTCCTGGACTTCTTTTTTTGGTAATTTTCTATACTTCTGAATTCTTTCACTAGCTGCCCTCACGTATCTTACTTCCATACCTGGTTCAGATGCATATCTGTTATATGGTTCTCATGTTTTGAAAGGCTGCCATTCTTCTTCTGCTGCACCTTTTCCTATTTTTCCCTAGATTTTGCTGGAATTTCCTTGAACTCTTGTGGTTTACATTCTTAAAATGGATATTCAAATGTAGTAGGTAGACATTCCTTTAACAAATCTATATTGGTTCAGATATGGAAGCAAAAGATAGCCTACATCCCTCTGAGCAAGTTCTATAATAATTCTGTTGGTAAACCTGTACAAAATACTTCTGAGACTGATTGTCTATGGTATCACAATCAGATGCAGAGCTTCCATTATGGACAGGGACAACAGTGCCCTGCTGCCATTCTTAGGGGACCATGCCTGTGTACAAGTTTTTATTTACTTATATCTGATGGTCACTTGAGAAAATTCCAGATATGCTATCAAAGTTTAAGGAGCTAGAGTTCTTGATTTTGTTCATGTCTTCATCAGTCTGATCAGAAGATAGTGTCAGGGGATCATGTGGGGTCAAAATAGTAGTGACCTTCTTTAATCAAGATTCTGAAATTGGTGTTACTTTTTTTTTCACGAGGACATTTACAATGTGTTGTGGTTTGGGCTGCACTGTACCACTGACTTCTGAGTAGTGTAATCCTGGGTATTAGCTCCAAGTTACCTTAAGTAATTTTAGTACATTATAACTGTCTTCCATTTTGTTTGCTCATCTTAACCTCATAGGAGGGCTGATTGAGTGGATTACCCTTGTTAATACTTTACGGACTAGAATGATTTTGGTTGTAATTATTGATGTTGGATGCTGAATTGTAGGTCATGTACAGATTTATTTCTGATTGTATAGAGTGCTTCTCCCATAGTTCCATCTCAGATGGTTGCTGTTAAGTTTTACACTCTGCTTCTAATGGAGACATGATTCATGCTGCAGTTATCCAGGAAGCTGCAGAATTTATTAAAACTGTCTGTGACTGACATATAGGAGTATTTATGGTGTGAACACAGTAATTGTTGGCAACAGCATCATTAATATGGAAGCAATCAATACTGGATAAATCATTATATGTATGCATGTGACTAGACAGATGAACAGTCCAAAGATATGTCAGTTAAAACAAGGTCTAAAATGTTTTCCCCATGGCAGTGTTTTTCAACAGTTGTTACATGCAATTAGTTTTAACAAAGTCAAGAAGGCATTAGTTATTACTGGTTATGCAACTATCCCACTCAAAGAAAAGGTAGCTGAAGTCAGCCACAGTGATAACAATATTTCTGATTACTAGTTTCTCTAAGTCAAAGAGAAATTCATCTGACTCTTTCTGGGTCATCCAAGGCATTGTGCTAACAAGCAATTATGTTCTCAGTGTCTTTGCACTATGATTATGTTGGTTGACACATGCCACACCAGCCCCTAAGACTGTGAGCAGAGGGAAGATAGTATCATATTAGTACCGAGTACATTCTACTAGGCTGAATTTGAATCCGGTCCATCCAGATCAGTGATCTGCACTAGTAAGCAAACTTATTAATAAATTATTCCATGGAATTTAAGATATATTTGATAGAAAATTATATCCTCCAGATGCAAGAACACTGCACAGCTCCTCATTTAGACTTCTGTTGTTATGAAGTTCCATTCTCACTTCACTATTCTTCGTGGATATTAATTTTGGATGCCCTTTAATTTTGTTCTCTATAATAAATGAACTAGGAGTGGTGGAAAAACTCCAGATGAAAGAGGAAAAGCAAACAGTGGCCTTGTAGCTTAGTGGTAAAAGCACTGGCCATGCATTCAGATCTCATAATTAGGGGAGGGTTGGCATAATGTTTAAGGCTTTTATCTCACAAGTATATGTTACAGGCGTTGATTCTGAGCTCTGGTCATTGGCTAGTCTTATAATAGTTTGCAGACACCTAGCCTAATATTTACCTATGAGCAGCAAAGGATAATGATGACCCATAGATCTCCCCAAAGCAGAAGCAATCAGAACCCCTTTACAGTGATCAGTGCTGAAGGCATTCATTAAAGCCATTTATTTATTTATTTGTTTATTTATTTTTTTTTATTTTTTTTTTATTTTATTTTATTTGTCTGTATCTGTTATTAGGGTAGGATCTGGCTTAATATGTGAATCATTCCTGTCTGAAAGGGTGCAGACCATTTCAATTTGTAACACTCCTCAACATTTATGGCCTTCAAAAAGATTAGTATTTAGGTCACTATTACACCCAGTATTCTGTAACCACTACATTGAACTGGGTGTGTCCCCTATTTAGGCCCCAAGGAGACAGGTAATAGAAGGACATTCCTTGCTGTCTTTCCTGTGTCTCTGCATGTAGCACTAACTTAAAATTATATTGAATGTAATCACAAATGTTTTCCACATGAAAAATATTAACCTGAACTTTAAATGACCACAAATATGGAAAAATAGTTGTTTGGCTGATAGGATCCATATTGCTTAATACATTTATGCTGGGGGGGGGCACAATATGCATTAAGGGGTAGTGGCACATCACTGCGGAGAGTTTTACTATCTCTCCAGTCTAGATTTTAGTTTTTGATTCTTCCCTTGATCGGGTGGGTAGAGTATGTTCTTCTTATGTCTTTAAAATTTTCTTCTGAATAAAGTGGTTTCCTTCCAGGTTTAAAGGCATGATGTTTACATTTATTATCTACCCTAAAGTTTCTCTAGGTTCAAATAAAGGCTGCTGCTTTTATCTGGGAATGCTGCTCTGTGATGTTACAGGCATTTTCATCTATACTGTCTCCTGCCACATTTCCATTCTTTTGGGCTATTCTATGGGGTTCTGTGACACTTCAGAAATCTAGCATATGTGTTCATGTAAGGTAAAAATGCAACAATGCAAACCATGATTTTTTTTTTAATTTTAAAAGAAGAGAAAACCTACTTGTACATATTTAAAGCAAAGTAGTAAAACATTTCATCTTCTGAATACTTTACTGCACTGCAAACTGAATCTTGAGTCTAATGACTGTAGAAGCAGACAGTTAAAATACTAGAATGCATGTTTTAAAGAATTTATGTTAACTTCGTTGCTGAATCACTGAATCTCAAATATAGGGATATGGTTCCCTGTTTCTGTGAATATGAAACACAACAAATTTCTGAAGACGGCACTGACCATGGTTGCATTTTCATTGTACTTATTTGCACCAGATGTTGTATACAAGCTACTGTTCTGCAGTAACCATTGTTTGCTTCACATTATTCAGGTCTAATCTTCATCTCAGTATACTTGTATGAATAATGGTAGCCTTTTCCAGTGTTCCAGTTTATTCCATCAGCATATGAACTGTGCTGTCCTTTTAGCTATTTTCCATTCAGATTTAAATTGTGACAAGCTCCGTACCACCAAGCTTCGGTGTACATGATGGCAGAGCTCCATGAATACAAATCATTGTCAGAATCATGTGTGGAGAATGCGTTGTTTGCATGGCCAATTAAGGAATCACCAATAAAGAAAGTAACAGAAAGACACATGTAGACATTTATTTGCACTTATTTTATCAATTGAATTTTAAAATAAGAGGCTTTCAAAAATAAATACTGTAACTGTAACATATATTAAAATAATGTCCATTTAGTCCTGAATATTTAACACTGATTGATGTGCTAGTACTTGGGTAACACTGTACATTCCTTTACAGAATGTGCAGTGATACTTAATTGCATGGTGTATTTGAAGTTTGTTAATGCCTGCTATGCTCTATGTGTGTTTTAGAAGAGGTCTGGCTTTCCAGATTAATATTCCATTTCCAAGTTCATAGTAGTGCTTAACTGCATGGTATATTTTGTGAATGGTAGTATCTGCTATTTCCGACATTCTTCAATTTCCATTTTTGGTGATCAGTATAATGTGGTTCAATGTTTACATATTCATTGTTTAAACATGATCCTTATGTGGTCACAGGATGGATTCAGGATCATAGAAAATGGAAGCTAAAAAGCTTTCCTGGACAAATGCAGTTTGACTGTTCTCTCCTTGGCTGATTTTGGAAATCTCTTAAGTGCCTGTTGATTTTTACATTTTTTCTCACTGTGTTCTGTGACTTATAGATGCCTTATTTCCCTTCTTCTGAAAACTTATTTGGGAATTCAATGCTTTTTTATGTTGTGTATTTTCAAAATGATGAAACCAAATATGAATGAAAGAAAATTAATGAATAAAGCATCAGTTGCCTTATTTCCACTTAAATAGATCCAGTGTAAGCACTATTTTCCAGTTAACCAGAGCATTTCTCTGGAAGACATTTTCAGACACTGCGACTCAGGATTTCCATTGTTAACAGTAATTTTGAGGACTGCCATCCTACGTAAATGTAAAGGAGGTAAGTCATGAGATGGTAGACCATAATAAGCACACAATGAGCTTACAATATATGGGAATAAGAAAAGATAGGCCAAAAAAAATACGTTTTTTCTCTCTACAAGTCATTGAAAGTTAGAACAAAATGCAAATTAAAAATAACTACTAACTACATCCAGCATTGCAGCAATATTAGTGTAACTTTGAGGATAATCAAAAAAGTATTTTATTATCAATTTCTGGTCACAGTAATTACTATT
This sequence comes from Protopterus annectens, assembly GCF_019279795.1. Taxonomy (NCBI): domain Eukaryota; kingdom Metazoa; phylum Chordata; order Ceratodontiformes; family Protopteridae; genus Protopterus; species Protopterus annectens. The sequence goes on along the minus strand of NC_056726.1, from coordinate 1,770,962,402 downwards.
TTTCTGAAATCTATTTGTACTGACCAAACAGTTTGGCTTTGAGTGAAACTCCAAAATGAAATTGTCGACCAGGAATATATTATAGGCAGAACAAAGCACTAGCCCCTAATTGCAAGAAATAAATGAATAGAGATATCTGGAATGTACATTAAGAGAAAGATATGGCATATGACAGATTCAAAGATTTGGGTGCAAAGGCAATTATATTTGACTCACACATTTTATGACTGGTGGATTAGATCAAGTGTAATAATATTTTTTTTCCTTGGTGACCTGTCTAGTACTACATTCTGTCTCAATATTTACAGCTTCTTTTAGTCCTTCTAAATGTGCCACTCAGATAATCTCTAGATCAAAATAGCTGGTCATCCATACATAATGAAGCCATGTGAAATAACAGCCCTATCTATAGGAGGAGCTGCATAAAGAAACTACAAAATAATTCCATTTATAGACAGACAGATCTAGTCATCTCAAAATCAGATAGTCATTGGAACAATCTGAAAATGCTTTTTCAATGCTTTCTTTCTGCTGAAAATGGATCAAATGTAAAATAAATAAAATGAAAAAATAAATCTGAAAAGTACAAGTTTAAAGATATATTCTACCCAAGCTGAGAAATTCACACTGTTTAAGCTGTTACACAAGTGGGAAGATATGACAACAAAGTTCAAATGGTTATGTCTTGCTTATCATGGCTGTACTTTCAGCAAATGTCAGCTAATGCAAATTATGTTTCTATACTTTGGGTCTTTCCTGGCATCATATACTTATTGGATAAAATAAGGCATTTGTGCCGCCCACTTTAGCATCCCTTTTTGTAACTTTGTAGACTTTCTGGCTTTTAGTCATTATAGTGGAAGGCTTTAGAAGACATATTCATTGCATTTTCACAGGCACCCCACCCATTCACACTCCAATACAGATATATACACACACACACACACACACACACACACACACACACACACACACACACACACACACACACCCACCCCCCACACACACACAGTCATTCCTGTACATCTGAACTGCACCTGATAAACTAAAACAGTCATGATTTAGCCTCTTACATTCATCATGTTCTTGTCACAGATGAATATAGTCAGTCCATAATGCCAGAGAAATTAGAGCTTTTTTTTTTCTTCATGTGCAACTTCCTGCTACAAAATCTCTTGGTGACTTTACCACTCTAAAGTATTATTTATTAGGTGATTAATTTGTGCTACTCACAGGCCATGCTCCCTCCTACCATGGCTCTAACATCAGAAGGGTTGTAATCCAAGATTAAATGCATGGGCTTTAACTCTCCAGCCTTATAATGTCAAAATTCATCATCATCCAGGCTGCAATCCCTTGAATGCAGATGGGCTGCCCCTGTATTACATCACTTCTCAAATTGCTAAAATGAGTGGTCCTACACTATTTGGTTTATGTGGCATAATGACTGTTATGTCAAGAAAGTACATGGTTTATTTTGCTATTCTAACTACTTTTTGCAAACCAGTTTTGTCTTCCTTTTCCAGATGGTGTGCCATAACAGAGAAATACTGAATTTGTATCTCTAAAGCTGGTAGGCAAAGTAGATATTTGGACCTCTTCGTGACAACTAACAAAGAGAAGCTGGTTCTAGACACCTGACAAAAAGAAGCTGGCTCTAGACACCTGACAAAGAGAAGCTGACTGTAGAAGTATATGAGAGCCACTAACTCTGGACAGAGTTAGATTCCTGACATTTGGATCTAGAGAGATTTCTGAAAAGGAGTAACTGCAGAGTTATGTGTGAAGGATAAAGACAGTCTGCCCATATGCATATTGTATACAGAGATAAAGACCTGACTACAAACCAGGTAACCTGAGTTTGATTAGTGTTTTGGATGCCTGTTAGAGCTGGCATGGGGAAAGGAGAGGAATTTCAACAATTATGTTTTTGTTTTCTTTCCCCTCCTTGGGGAGGGATATGTGCTGATGAGCACATGCTCCATGGTTGCATCCCACATGGAAACCAGCGTTAACATGGAAGTGCTTGCCTTATAATGGGGCAGGACCAGATGTCTGAGGCACATGGAGGCATGATGTGCACCTTATGTAAACTTCCTAGAACTTGATTGAAGATGTGCATAGACATTGGGAATTTTGGAGAAAAACCTGAACCATCCCTGATGGCTGCCTGATTGACATCCCCATTCAGATCTGCTCTTGGATCCAGTGCTGGAGAATGAATGAGCTGACTGACTGAGAGAGGTTCTGATGATTGCCAGAAAGCATCATACACCAACTTGTTATTTGTATTCCTACTTATTGCACACGGCTTATGATTGGTTTTATGTTTTACTAATTGTTAGAGAATGAGTGACCAGTAGATTGCACCCTGACTGGAGAATGAACGTTCTCCAGCAAGGTGTTTATCTACAAGTAATGTCCACTGAAAAACGAGTCCACCACTTCACAGCAGCATAATAAGCTGCTGTGGAGCTCGGACTGAAAAAACCTAATGGCCATCATTATTTTATGGTCAGTAAGCAGCGCATTTGCTATTTAGCAATTATAAAAGAAAAAAGAAAAAAAAATTAAAATAAAGCATGTGTGTGTGTGTGTGTGTGTGTGTGTGTGTGTGTGTGTGTGTGTGTGTGTATGAGTGTATGCATATATGAGAGAAAGAGACAGCGAGAGAGGCCCAGTGAGCAAAACAGAAAAAATTGTGTGTTTATGCTTCTGTCTGTGTGTTTGAGTGAATGCGTGCATGAAAGCAGAAAAGACTGTGTGTATGTATGTGCGTGTACGTGTGTATGTGTGTGTGTGTGTGTGTGTGTGTGTGTGTGTGTGTGTGTGTGTGTGTGTGTGTGTGTGTGTGTTTGAGAGAGAGAGAGAGAGTGAGAAACAGTAAAGAGTGAGAGCAATTGAGTGACCCCCTGGCAGCAGCAGCAAAGAGGTTTACGTACCTCTCGACTTCTGAGAGATACCTTTCAACCTCTTAGCAGAAGAAATCTGCACAAAGCCTGACATAACGGGAGGACAAATACTCAGGGAAACATTTAAATATTGCCCTTATAAACTTAGAAAGTTGCTAGAATAATAGGATTTGCGTTAGCATGCATTTTCAGAAGGATATAAAACCTGAAACTCAAATACATGTCATTATTTAATGACTTTAATCTTTAGATCATCCCAGTGATTTAACAAAAAACACATTTTTATGAGGAGCAGACCAAAAATATGAGGCAAAATTCTGTACATTCTACAAAAATCTGTACAGTTGAGAGGTTTGCTGTTAGATCAAGGTGTGAAGGATGCCAGCCCAGCTAGCTAGAATTGTGTAAATAATCCTATGTCATTTGTAAATATTAATATGAGCCACAGGTTTGTCTTACAAATGTAAGTACACTGTATGTTATGTGCTTCAAAAATATAACCACAGTGCACCCTACTGGAAAAGAGCAAAACTCTAAGAAAATAAGTTGAATTGTTTATGATGGTCATTATCTCGGCTTGGAGATAGAATGTTTGCAGCTAAAAATTCTTTCTATTGTCTGGAAACAGAAATAATTACAGGTTTCCAAGGTAAAAGTGTTTAACAGTTTTACAACTTCCAGTTCTAGGCAAAAGTTCTGAGAGATAAGTATTTTCAACACAAAGGTGTTATATTTTAAGTTTCTGTTAGCCTGGAAACTGAAGGCAGAGGTATCAAAGAATGATGTAATCTGAGATAACCCAGCAGTAATGTTTAATAGTAATTTAAGAACTATCTCAGAGAGTGAGTCTAGGCATTTTGTATCTTGTCTTTGGACCTGAAAACATCCATTCAGCACTTATATTTGCCTGGCTCAGTAAGTAAGTCATTTTGGGCATAGTATTTCTTAGATATAGATAGAAATACAGTAAAGATTAGTTTAGATGTTTCTGTATTTATTTGAGACTGTCCTGCAATGTTGTTTTAAAATATTTCCCATGATTCTGAACTCTATTGCCACTGTATTGAGTTATTGAGTATTGTATTGTGCTTTTTTATTTATTATTAAATATATTTAAACCATTTAATTGTGGCTGGGTTGTTTAGAGATATTTAAGCTCCTAGAGTACTTGCATATGTATTTGGTGGCACTGAACAGGTCACTCTTAAATAGCCTTGCTGTTGGTCAGACTTACCAATTGGATAATAATAACATTACACAGTAGAACTGGTCACCCTTTGGGAAGGGCCTCATAGTAGCTGACAAGTAAGGGAGGTTTGTGGCAGTGATTTCTATCTTATAGTCTGGAAAGAAGGGGGCATAGCTAGTAAAACCTGTGCCAGCCTTCCTCAGGAGTGTATGTGTATTTGTATATAAATGAAATCTCAAAGTGAGTGTGTGTGTCAGCTACTTGGGCAGACACATGAAGCACTGCTTGGGCAGAGAGAGTGCTGGAAGTTTTGGCTTGACTACTCGGCTGAGATCTTAACCCTACAGCTGTGCCAGTGGGGAGTCTTATTGGGGATTTGGAGAAAGAGGGAGAAACCAGTCCTAGACTGACTGTGATCTCTGTGTGTGCTCTTAAAGGAAATTGTACTTTACTGTGTGTGTGTGCTTGTTATCCTCCCAATGTGCACCTCCCTCACTGGTGTTAGTGGTGAGGATTGAGGCTCCTTGATTACTGGGCCAGTGCAGGGGCATCACACAAGACATCTGGATAAGACTAAAATAAACAGGGGACAAAGGCTCAAAATAGTAACATATTTTAAACTATTTGTGTTAGCATACATTTTTTTGAAGCAGAGGAGTAAGTATGTGTGTGAGAGAGAGAGTGAGTAAGTGAGATCAACCACTGGCAGCAGCAGTAAAGAGGTTTTCACACCTCTGGACATTTCAGCTGAAGCAATCTGGATAAAGCCTAAAATAAAGGGGGAACAAAGGTTCAAAAGTAGGAACAGATTTTAATTATTGCTCGTATAACATTAAAAACTTGCTTAAATAAAAGGATTTGTGTTAGCATGAATTTTCTGAAGGAAATAAAAGTCTGAAACTCAAATGTATGTCATTATTTAGTAACTTCTATCTCCAATGACTGGCAACAAACTAAATGTTTTAGGAGTACCTGGACATTTTTTTAAAGTTATATTTTGTATGTAAAATGCTTCCTGTAACACCATTACCATATACTACAGCAAGTTTGAAACTTAGGTGGAAGACACTGCACAGGCCACTCTTAAATATATATATATATATATATATATATATATATATATATATATATATATATAATATAGAAAGAAAAAAATAAGTAAGTAAAACACAACAATTATACAGACAGCCCATTCTCTAAGTGCAATAATGCCCTCCAGAGTGTGTGTTATTGTGGAAATAATGCCTTTGCAGGGATGTAGAGACCTTCTGCCTGTGTGGTTGGCCTTTAGAACATCCCTGGGGGCATTATTTCCACAATAACACACACCCTGTCAGGCATTATTGCTTTTTTATTGTAAATGCTTGTTGCTTGTGTGTTAATATGCTGCTAAAACTAAACTGGAAATTTTTCAATCTTGATCAGTTCTCTACCCAATTAAACACATTTAAAAGAAAAATATAAAATAACAACGATAAATAAATAAATAAAATAATGGAGGCTATTGGAAAGGGATTGAACTGTTGCCTTCCAATGGAAAGTCTAACGCTATTACCACTACCAATATGGTAAAATATTTTGAAGGAAAATGACTAGCATCTGTAAGCATTATTTATTTTACTTCCCAGTTTTAGGAAAAAATCCTGGGTAATCAGTATTGAAAGAATACTGAAATTGTGTTGATTCAAAAGAGGCTTCATAGAGTTGAACTTTAGAAAGAATTATAGTAACTGATAGATTTTGTGATCATTAATTTACAGTAGTATTTGTTGGAACAGACTAGCAGTTTATTCATGACCTGGTATATTTTCTGTTATTCCATAGAGCTTTTTGCAAGAATGTATCATTGTGCTCAATCAAGTAAACAAACTTCAACTTAGAAATAAAAATTTTGTACCAAAGATTGTTTTTGTTATTGCAAGCACAGCAAATAGCAACATCACATTCATAAGTTTTACATAAACAATTTTTACTCACATTGTATTAATAATATTATGTCCTACATTTTAGCAAAACTCTAGTATAAGACATTGATACAAAATGTGCAAAGATTTGTGCCAGCAATCTAGAACAATTTCATTAATGCCATAAAAATAATTTTATCAGCAGGATGTTTGCATAGCATAACATTTCAAATAAGCACTTGGAAAAAAATGTGTTGCTTCTTCTTAGAAGGGCTCCATGTGCAGTCACATAATGCAGTAACTGTATATGTCCTTCACAAATGCCATGTAGTAGAAAACCCAGCAAGTAAATTAACAATAAAAAAAAGAACATCTCCACCAGACAATAGGGCAGGCATTCATATTTTCTCCACCATTCAGCCCTGAGACAAATGTCAAGTCTATTCAGAAATTCACGACTTCAATAAAATTGTACAGCCTAACGCTAATGACTTTCTAGAATTTTAGTGGTTGTTATTTCATATTGGTAGTTACGGGGGGTTCATATTATGTTGTCGAATGACAATTTCTAATGCTCAGAAGAGCTAAACTGCCAAATATCAACATTTTTATTGTGGGGGGCACAACCCCCCCCCGCTAAATATATATATACCAACTCCGAGATTGCACTACAGTGAGGAAAGGGCAACTATTCCATTCTGCACTGTACTGCAATTCCGCAATCCAAACTTCAATATGCGGTAGTTTCGCTCTTCTGAGTATTCGACAACATAAAAGGAACCCATTATGGGGTACCCAGTTTTTATCAAGATCTTCTATTTTAATAGTCTGAGGTGCCCTAACGTTGTTTTAAGTCATGCAAAGTTTATTCCAAAGGTGCTGATAGCCTAGATGGATACATCAGCAGCATTTCTTATTATCATTAAAGGATATTTAAAGGTTCATTGCCTTTGTACGTTTACTAATCATTCCCTTAGTATTCTTCAGGCAGACAGCTTCAGTGAGGGGTGGGTCTTTTCTGGAATAGAAAAAAAATACATTAATTGCCTGTTTCAGGAAATGGTATAATGCAAAGAAAATGGTTCATAGGTTCATAGGTTGGTACTAGGCTATCAGCCCTAGGGCCTATACAAGCCTAGCCATAACAATTCCCTGGCTATTTCTTCCCACATTAGCACAAAAGCACATGGTCTGCTTTTTATGTCTTTCTGAGTCATCCAGGTTGCAAATTTATTTATCATATTTGGGAAAACTCTCTGAACATCTCGTGTCTAAGCAAGTTGTTTGACAAGAGGCTGGATAAGGAGACTTTTTGTGCTCTGACTGGCCAAACAATTGAGATGTATAGTTAAATGATGACCTCTCTGGACTGGTTGGTAATCCTCTTAAGCACTACATAGATAATAATGAAACCCTTTCTTACCAGTGAGACAACCTATTAGTCAAATAAGAGGTACCTTAATAACACAGTTTGTCTTGTCTGGTTGTCTGTCAGTTCAGTAGGTGGCATGGACCACCTGCTTTACAAAAGTTAATGTGTTACATTTGCAACACTGAGAGCTAAGAAATAATATCTATCCACTTCTATAGGTTGTCTTTAACCCTGTCTGTAGAAGTATTGTATCTGAGGGCAACTGGATAAGACTACCTTGTTTGCAATCATCAGCAAACTTAGTGACCCTGATATTATTGGTATGAAATCATGCAGCTAAGAAGAAGGAGAAGAAGGTAAAGGGAAGTAGGCTGAGAATTGTGCCCAGCAATAGCATCATCATCATCAATTCCATTGTTTAATTCTCTACTTGTGGTCAGGGTGTTACATTATCTTTCACCATGTTTTTGAATCCAATGCCACTCTCCTACCTTCTTTCACAGTCATGCCTGACTGTTGCAGGTTTTCTCTCATGCAGTCCATCCATCTCTTCGATGGCCACCTTTGTCTGCTGTTGCAGCTACCTTGTCTTCGGCTTAAATGTCATTTCTTCATCTGTCCTACAGTGTGCATACTGACACCTGCCTCAGGCACTTTCCATCACCTCTAGCTTCTTTAAAAGGTCATCCTTCATTGCAAATGTTTTTGTATCATACTGTATTACTGGACACACCATTGTTTTGTGCATCTTAAGTTTTTATTTTATTTCGACATTTGTTAACCAGGATAGGGCCAACTGGGTGTGAGCCCTTTTTCAGCAGAAGCCTGGGGAGATAAGCTTCAGCAAAACAAGAATAATAAGCAATAAAAATAAAAATATAAAATATAAAAATAATGACAATAATGTTTAAAAAATGCTCCATAATTAACAAGCAAAGACATGTTAAACATAGTAAAGTAACATGGTCTGAGTATGAATGCAAGATTTAGTAGTGAAATAGAAAGACAGGGAAAGTAATCAGGGAGATTTGCTAGGTTTAGTAGCAAATTTGCAGCAACAGAAAAAGTTTCAAGGGTGAGCAGAACTATATGCAGATTTGTACAAGTAGAAGAGAGGAGTTGAGGAGAAGAAAAAAGGATGTGGGTTGTGGAAAAGGAGAAAAAGGATTGGAGTAAGGGGAAGAGTGGAGGGACATGGAAGTAAGAGGATGACTAACTGGGGAATGAGAGTGGAGAAGGGAAGATTAGTAGTGAGTATGGGGAGGTGTGTAGCACAAAAGAATTGTGATAGTGGGTAGAGATGGGGGGGTATAAGGGGGATAAGGAGTGAAAATTAGAGGAAGAGGTATAATGAGACTGTGTCGAATGTTTTGAAGAGGTGCAGAAAATCAGCACATACAAGTTTATTCTTTTCTCTAGCTTTAATGATGGTATATGCAAAGGAAAGTAGAGTGGTATTTCTGCTGTGGTTAAGGCGGAGTAGACAGCTGTTTAGGAGATGTTCTAGAAGTTGTTTGTTAATGCATTTTTGAGAATTTTAGAGAGAGGGGACAGAATAGCAATGAACCTAAAGTTAGTAGTTCTATAGATTGCCCACCTTTATGAAGTGGAACAATGTAAAATTGTTTCCAGATAGAAGGGACTAGTGTCATTTGAAGAGATCTTTTAACTATGATGGAAATAGGAAAGGTAATTGAGTTAGCAGCAATCTTGAGGAATTCTGGAGGGAAATTATCCACTGAGTACAGATTAAGTTTGGTAAGGAGAGATTTTATGTAAGTGGTAGGGACTGGTTTAAGAAAGAAAGTTGGTATGTTGTCAATGAGTGAGGCTGGTGGTATGGGGTGATGGTTAGTGAGGTTTTGCTTTAATTTATTAATGGAATCAATGAAGTGGCAGTTTCAGAGGGAGAGAGGTTTGCAAATGGGTTTGATATCCCTGGAGAACTGGAGTTCAGGATTTTATTTATGGTATTCCATAATTTTTTAGGTTGTTTTGATGGAGTGTTTGAGGTTGTTGATAATAGTTTTTTTTATCTATGCTGACTATTTTTGTTGGGGTACAAAGTTGTTATTAAGTTTGAAGGTGATTAGGGGGTTTAGATTTAAGTCAGATTTTCCAAGATGTGTCCCTGTTGTGCATAAAGGTTCAGGTAGAATGGGTGAGCCATAGTGCATGGTAAGCTTTGACTCTTTTTACTGAGGGGAGCAAGGGAGTTAAGAGTATTCAGGAAAAATCAGTTAAAGTTCAGAACTGCCAGGTTTCTATAAGTATTACTATGTTGGGTAGGTGGTGGTCAATCCAAGTATGAAATTCAGATATTTGTTAAGGAGACGGTGAGTATTCATAAATAAAATAGTATGACTCTTGGTGGGTGGTCTTGAAATAGAGTTATTTGAAAGTAAGGAGTTAGGGTCAAAATGGGGGAAGATGTTGAGGCTAGGGTTAGGTGTATATCTCCACATAGTAAAATATTTGTGGAGAAAATATATTATGATGGGAGTTTAAATTTGCTAGTAAGGTGTTTGAACTTAATTTTGTGTGGAGGGGGGGTTGATGATGAGGAGTTTGAGTTTGTGCATGAAAATGATGGGTATGTTAAACAAAGAAGGTGTTACTAAGATATGGTAGGTTTTATCAGTATTATAAAGTGTGTGAGTAAGGGTAGGTGGAGAGTTGATAGGAGAGATATTAGTTTTGTAGCAAGTAAGGAGAGATGGTAGGAGAAGTGAAGGGGTAAGGAGATATACAGCTGTCATGTTAGGATAGTAGGAAGGAGGTGAATGGGTGAAGAAAAGGAAGAAAGATGGGTAGAGGGAGGAGAAAGAATAAGACTAGAAGGTAGAAGAGAAACTGTAGGGGAGGTGAGAGAGGGAGAAGGAATCCAAGGTCTGAAAGTGGAAAAAGAGAGGAATAGGAAGGTCATGTGAGAGAGACAATTGGTGAATGAAAGATGAAGTTGAATAGAGTAAGGAGTACTGAGGGGAAGAGGTGTGGGGTAGAGTAGGAATTACAGAGGGGAGGAGGTGTGGTGAGCTGGAGAAGATTTGTGTGCAGGAAGGGGAGGAACTGATTAGAGGAAGTGATGTGATTGTGAGAGTATAAATGTAGAGATAGTGGGGGTGGGTAGGAAATGGGGTAGGGTAGGGGGGGCAAATTGAAGCCCAAGCATAGTGAGAGCTGAATGGAGTGGGGCTCTACTGTCACAGCTGTATCCTGCAGAAAACAACCAGTGGTGAGAGAAGATGCTGTGATAAAAGCTAAGGCAGTAAAGGATAGCTGTTGGAACTGTGGTAGAGTATGGGCAAGAAATTATGTCTGCAGATGGATTAAGCTATATAAAATGAGGGGAATAGAAGGAGCAGGGGAAGCAAGGCAGATGTAGGAGGGTAGAGGGGAGGGTAGTAAGATTTGTGAAGCAGTTGGCAACACAGCAAAGGTGTAGGGACTATATAGAGAAAAAAAAGCAGGGGTCTGTGAAGAGGAAGAGAAGCTTGTTCCTTATATATTGAGAGATGGAATAAATGGTATACAGTGTAATCATAGGTCAAGCAGAGGAAGCAGATTAGATTGTCATGGTATCAGGAATTAGAAGAAAGAGGGATGCTGAAAACTGCAACAAGAGACAAACCACTGACAGTGTGCAAACTAAGGAGAGAGAAATTACTAGTGGCTGTTGTACACTTAATATTAAAAAAATTGAGCTAGAACACATTGAGCATGCATATTTCATCTCTGTTAAGCAGTGGGTTCCAGGGAGAGATTGTAGTTAGATGAAGCAGGTTTTCAGGTATGAGAGAGATTGGTTAAGTGGCTAGGTATGCCTGTATACTTTAATGGGTTTGGCTCTGTTAAACAGTGGGTTCAATGAAGAGATTGTAGTTAGATGAAGCTGGTTTTCAGGTGGGAAGAAGACTTGTTAAATGTCTCGGTATGCCAGTAGTGTGTAATGGGTTCAGTTCCATTGAGCAGTAGGCTCCATGGAGAGATTGTAGTTGGATAAAGCAAATTTTTAGGTAGGAGTGAGATTGGTTAAGCAACTTGGTACACCAGTGGACTGTAATGGGTTAAGATCTGTTAAACAGTGGGATCCAGGAAAAGATTATAGGTGATGTTCAGGAAAGAGTTAAGACAGGCACTGGGTGGCAGTGAAAAGTTACAGAATAGCTGGGTAACTGCAGTAGAGCTAGTAAGAGAGATGGCTAGAAAGGTGCTTGGTGTGACATCTGGAAAGAGGAAGGAGGACAAGGAGACCTGGTGGTGGAATGAAGAAGTACAGGAGAGTATACAGAGAAAGAGGTTGGTGAAGAAGAAGTGGGATTGTCGAAGAGATGAAAGTAGACAAGAGTATAAGGAGATGAGGTGCATGGCAAAGAGAGAGGTGGTGAAGGCTAAAGATAAGGTGTATGAAGAGTTGTATAAAAGGTTGGACAGTAAGGAGGGAGAAAAGGACCTGTACCAATTGGCTAGACAGAGGGACCGAGCTAGTAAAGATGTGCACCAGGTAAGGGTGATAAAAGATAATGAGGAAAATGTACTCACAAGCAAGGAGAGTGTGTTGAGCAGATGGAAAGAATACTTTGAGGGGTTAATGAATGAAGAGAATGAGAGGGAGAGAAGGTTGGATGATGTATGGATAGTGAATCATGAAGTGCAGTGGATTAGCAAGGAGGAAGTAAGGATAGCCATGAAGAGGATGAAGAACGGAAAGGCTGTTGGTCCCGATGACATACCTGTGGAAGCATGGAGGTGTTTAGGTGAAATGGCAGTGGAGTTTTTAACTAGATTGTTTAATGAAATCTTGGAAAGTGAGAGGATGCCTGAGGAATGGAGAAAAAGTGTTTTGGTACCATTTTTTAAGAATAAGGGTGATGTGCAGAGTTGTAGTAACTACAGAGGGATTAAACTGATCAGTCACAACATGAAGTTATGGGAAAAAGTAGTGGAAGCTAGGTTAAGAAGGGAGGTGATGATTAGTGATCAGCAGTATGGTTTCATGCCAGGAAAGAGCACTACAGATGCGATGTTTGCTCTGAGAGTGTTGATGGAGAAGTACAGAGAAGGTCAGAAGGAGTTGCATTGCGTCTTTGTGGATTTAGAGAAAGCATATGACAGGGTGCCTAGAGAGGAGTTATGGTATTGTATGAGGAAGTCGTGAGTATCAGAGAAGTATGTAAGAGTGCTACAGGATATGTACGAGGGTAGTATGACAGCGGTGAGGTCTGCAGTGGGAGTGACAGATGCGTTTAAGGTGGAGGTGGGATTATATCAAGGATCAGCTCTGAGCCCTTTCTTATTTGCAATGGTGATGGACAGGTCACATACGAGATCAGACAGGAGTCCCCGTAGACTATGATGTCTGCAGATGACATTGTGATCTGTAGTGAGAATAGGGAACAGGTGGAGGAGACCCTGGAGAGGTGGAGATATGCTCTAGAGAGAAGAGGAATGAAGGTTAGCAGCACTAAGACAGAATATATGTGTGTGAATGAGAGGGAGGATAGAGGAATGGTGAGGAAGCAGGGAGTAGAGGTGGCGAAGGTGAATGAGTTAAAGTACTTGGGATCAACAGTTCAGAGTAATGCTGAGTGTGGAAGAGAGGTGAAGAAGAGAGTACAGGCAGGATGGAGTGGGTGGAGAAGAGTGTCAGGAGTGATTTGTGACAGATGAGTACCAGTAAGAGTGAAAGGGAAGGTCTACAAGAGGGTAGTGAGACCAGCTATGTTATATGGGTTGGAGACAGTGGCACTGACAAAAAGGCAGGAGTCAGAACTTGGCGTGGCAGAGTTGAAGATGTTAAGATTTGCACTTGGTGTGAAGAGAATGGACAGGATTAGGAATAAGTATATTACAGGGTTAGCCCAGGTTGGAAGGTTTGGAGACAAAGCCAGAGAGGCAAGATTACATTGGTTTGGACATGTGCTGAGGAGGGATGCAGAGTATATTGGGAAAAAGATGATAAGAATGAAGCTGCTAGGTAACAGGAAAAGAGGAAGGCCTAAGATAAGGTTTATGGATGTGGTGAGAGAGGACATGCAGGTGGTTGGTGTGACAGAGCAAGATGCAGAGGACAGGAAGAAATGGAAACAGTTGATCTGCTGTGGCGACCCCTAATGGGAGCAGCCGAAAGAAGAAGAAGAAGTAATTTATAGCTGAGGACAATGAGATACTATCGCCTGAAGCTTGTGGAAAGGTTGAGTTTTTCTTCTACTCTATAAAGCTAGCTCTTAAAACATGCCTGCTTGGCACTATGGGCTGCTTTTCAATTCTGACAAATATCTGAGTTTTTTCACGAACATGCAAGTAACACTATTTTTTTTTCTGAATGTTTAGCCAGCATGATATTCTACTAGAACTTACTACTCCCACAAAAAAAGAAAGAAATATTTTAAGTAGTACACCATGCTAATTTAAAGACAGAATTAATGAGGGACCATGTCCCCAAGAAAGTGAAAAAGTTAACTTTCTACTAGATTTTACATCAATAATTAGATAGTAACATTATTTATTTTCTTTCTTCATTTCTTACTTCTGTTTTTTGTCTTTGTACATTTGAAGCAATGTATGGGGAACTTCATTTCAGAAGCAAGGACAAGCTTATATGCAAATTTTCCTCAAATATGTGAGGGAAGATTTCTGTACCTGTGCATGCAGCGTGACTACATTTTCATCCTAAAATTGTGTAGGAATTTTAAGTATGTCAGCATAAACACAATCTACCAATTTAGTCAGAAAAATATCTGTGGAAATTAAAAGCCGGTTCCATCTTTGCTTCTGTCTTTTTCTAAAGCAATGAATGCAATCAAGACAATTAGCTTATAAGTTCCCTCAAAATTAGCAGTAAACTGGCAAATCAAACAATATTTTAATCCCCGCACATGTACAACTCAATGTTTGGTATCTTGAGTAAAAATGTAGCTGTGAACTAAAATAACAACTGTAGAAAAAATAGTTTTAAAGATTATTAGAAGAACAGCTAGTCAAAGGACTACAAGAATTAAAAGTAAACGAACAGCTTTTACAGTGATCCCAAATGAAGACAATTCATTAAGAAAATGTAATTGTTGTCCTTCTGAATATAGTCTGAAGGCAATGAAAGACAGGAACTACATCTAAAAATATTAAATTGGTAGATGTTGTAAATGTCCATGATATCTGGGGATATGTTAGGTGAAAAAATGTGAAAATGTAGAGAAATACAAGAACATATATGAGATCTTTATATTGTATAAAAAATATATGCATATGAGAAATCATAAAGAAAGAAACTACAGACAAGCAAGAAGTGTCGAACATATTTCATTTATATTTTAGGAATAATCCATGACTGGGTGTGGGTATCACAGGATTTATCTACAGCCTACCTCTCAACCTCTTAGGGTAAGAAATGTGCACAAATCCATAAATAAAAGTGGGACAAAGGCCCAAAAATAGGAACAATTTGCTTTTGCATCAGCACAAATTTTCAGAATGGTGTGAAGTCTGAAACTTAAGTGTCTGTCATTATTCTTTAACTTCAGTCATTGTTTTGCCACCAGTTTGGCAGAAAACCACAATTTTAGAAAATCAGACCGAAAATATGAGGCAGAAATCTGGACATTCTGGGAAAATCTGTACAATTGAGAGGTATAACTTCATAGGGCATAACTCCTGTGAAACTCACACCCAAGAGGGGATTATTGCTATTATAGAATGACATTAGTTAAGAAAGAAATTGTTTACCCTCCTTAAACAGTGTTATTGTATGATGGCACTATATTGTTCTTCTAAATTCTCCCTTGTTTCCTGATGTACAATAGGTTTGTCCATCAGCATTCAAGATAATGTAATGTCTGGCACATTTAATTGATTAAAAATATGAGGAAAATCAAGAGGCATTCTACAAAACTATGGAGAGCTGAGAGGAATGGTTAACCGCAGTATTTTTATATTGTTTGTAATCACACCCCTCAACTGTCTACAGTTTTGCAGATTTTTCTCATATTTTTCCCTGTCTTTCATAAAATTTGCATATCCCAATAGAAATTCCAGCTGCTCAATAATACCTAAGTGACCAGACTTATTTATATTGATATAGTGTACAACGTCTTTGATGGAGTACACCCATACTTAAGTATTGGAAAGGTCACAGCTCATAATGCAACTACAGTTAAGTATAGCAGGTGTGTGTGTGTGTGTGTGTGAGTGTGTGTGTGAGACTATTTGTCTGCCTAAGTCTGCGTGTGCACATATATGAGCACAGAATTTGGGGTGTGTCTATTTTACTGCAATGCATGGACTGATAGAGAGAATACTGGAGCTGTCAAGTCTGGGAGTGCAGTACAGTGCAGATATGTAATTACGGTGGGGCCAAGGGGGCAGCTACCCTGGACACAAGGTATTAGGTGCACAATCAGGAAATGCCAGTCAGTCAGTAGTGCAGTAATTGGCTTTCATTTCTACCCTGTCATTTCTGAATGCAAGTAGCATTTATCTTTTTCTACATTAGTCAATGGCTGATAAAAGCAGAATGTTTTTTGTTTTTATTTTCTTCTCATAGATGAAAAAGAACAGACAGGGACTACATGGGCATAGGTTACTTCATTAGTGTGGAATGGCGTCACATGAATTGAAATTACAAATACACAATTAATAGCCCCTAATGAAGTGTCCCAGTATGCCTTGCCTCTGAATATTCTCTAAATTACTCTGGTTGGTTAACCCACATTTGCCAGATCCAGTGGGAATAGACAATCTTTGTGTATTTTGCCTTCTATCTACAATTCTCATTTTAGAAATTCTGAATTCATAGTGAAGAAAAAAGTGGTAGAG
Source organism: Protopterus annectens (assembly GCF_019279795.1). NCBI lineage: Eukaryota > Metazoa > Chordata > Ceratodontiformes > Protopteridae > Protopterus > Protopterus annectens. The sequence goes on along the minus strand of NC_056726.1, from coordinate 1,770,946,214 downwards.
GTTATAACTTCAGACATATGCAACGAGAGATAGATCATGCCAAGAAAATATCTACAAAATTACCATAGAGGGCACTGTGCTTGAAGAAAAATTCAGGATGTAAGTAGTATGTTCAGGATTTGGAATGAGCAATGACTGAAGTCATAAAAGTCAGACCCACTAGATATCTTCTTATAGTGGTTAGAGAAGTAAGCCCTTACTCAACCGCATTGCAAAAATAAGATGAAGAATTTTTAATTATGAGAGTACATTTTAGTTTAAATAATGGCAAATTACACAGAATTATAAATAATTGGAAATTTGGAAAACATAATGCTATGACAGGGGATACATAAGCTAAAATACCCTATAACATGAGTGGGAGCAATTGGACAGACCTCTCAGAAAAGCTGTAGGAAACACCATTTATACAAAACAAATAAAAGAAACAATATATTTGCTTGTGTCTTCTGTGACTGCTGGAAATACATTGCAAATAGTCTTGACTTTTGCAGTGAGATGACAGGAAAAACTTGTAGATTCATAGGTATATACTTGGCTAACAACTATTAGGGCCCTAGCAAGCTGAGCCATGCAACCCAAAGGTGATCCACAAATTTGATTTATATAGGGGCTGATTTAGACACATAGGAACCAGACCAGGGGTGAATTTCTGATTACCCATTCATTGGTCCAAGTTATGCTAAATAGGGATAGGGAGGGAGTCTGCTTCACATGCATGGCCTATTTATGTTGCAAGCAAAATGTAGGTCTTTTAATCCAGTAGTTGTGATGCTGTTTGTTTTGTGGATGTGCAAACAATTCATCAAAACAGTCTCTAGGAATGTCTTGTTTGCCAGGCAAAGATCATCTCTCAGATGTCTGTATGATACTGAGTAAAGAGGCAAGGCTTTGAGGTGATTAGAGTATGGAATTGTGTTTACTTCCTGTATTCTTTTTGTAAGGAGCCTTTGTGGGAGGTACAGTTGCTGCATGAGTCTGGTCAGGTACATATAGAATGGGGTATTATACTCTATGCTCTGTCTGGTGAGGTACAAATACTATGGTATGATGACCTCTCTGGACCTAGATGCCATGCCCTTGCTTATAGGCTAAGCAACATAGAAGGATTTTCTTACTACATTGGACACATTGGCTGAAAGCTAGGTTACTATCCACATGAGTTCCCAGATCCCTGATTACTGAATCAACTAAGGGTGTTTTATTGATAACATAGTCTCCAGAGTGGCAGACTTTCCAAAAGGTAGTATAATGTATTTCTTGGCATTGTGTTTTATGCCATGGCTTTGGCAACAAGCATTTGTCTGTTTTAGACCTCCCTGTTCTCGTCTTTGGGGAAGGGGGTGCAGTGACTGCTCCCAGTTTGCACTCATCTGTGAACTTGGTTAGCCAGGACCCTTGACACTGAATTTGACATCCAAGAAGTAGATGCCAAAGAGGAGTGGGGCATAGCACAGATCCCTGGGGGATTCCACTGGTGACCTGTGTTATTTGTGGAGATGGCCTTACCAATTCTTATTTACCTCCTGGATCCTATCAGTGAGCCAGTTAGCTATCTAGGGGGTTATAAAGGGGTTTATACCTATTTCTGTAAGTTTGTTGACAATGCCCAAGTGGGGTATTGTATCAGATAGGAAAGAATAGATGTATGATACACCAGGTAGGCCATGCAAATAAAAGAAAGGATACATTTGCATGTGTCTGCTGTGACTGCTGGGGATACACTGCAATATTCTCTTCTTTTGCAGTGAGATCATGAAACTTATGGAACAAAGAATAGTTTTACCTACAACACCCAAAAAAACTTAGTCTTCCTTTTTTTGCAGATAGAACTAGTAGAAAATCTTAAAAATTGATAGAGGAAAAACTCTATTTTGTTAAAAGAAAATGCTTTGCATATACCACTGTATGTGGAAAATGTATTTATTTATTTATTTGTGTCTTAGAACAAGAACAGGTATCAGCAAAAAGAGGAGACTGTGAGTTATTTTCAGAAAAAATGGAAATAATCTGGCAATTATAATCTGGCATACAACCAGGCGTAGAGTAATTTATTTCTGTCAGATCACATTAAAATAGGTGTCTAATAAATATATCCCAGACTGTGGCTGAAAAGAGACTGTCAACCAATCCATTTAATCAGTTATCAAACTGAACTTGATATAAAATAAAATAACATTTCTAATATGATACATACATATATAGTTTTGAAGGTTACAAGAGGTTATTTTATCATTAAAAATCAATATTTCATATATTATGTCAATGGTTATATGTAAATTATTTGTAAAATATGTGTTTTGTACATAAATGGACAATGCATGAAAATTAAAGAGTATATGGTTTGTTTTATAAAAATGTAATAAGGTTATAACAGTGATTTAAACATAGGTGTCTAAAATGGCTGTTAATATCTGTATGTCTACATGTTTTACGGTATTTCTGTATCTGTTGTTTAGGCTTATTGATGAGTTTTCTGCATTGGTGGTCAGTGGCTTCAAATAGGATCAGCATAATTGTTGAAGTCTTTACCTCACAGATACAATGTACAGGGTCTGATTCTGCCCTCTGTTTATTGGCTAGGCTTGTAATGGTCTGCAGACTGATAGTCTAGTATTTACTGTCTATTACACATGGGAGGAGGGCTGGCATAACAGTTAAGATCTTAAACTCATAGATATAAAATTCAGGGTTTGATTCTGACCTCTGGTTATTGGTTAGACTTGCACTAGTCAGCAGATGATAGCCTCATATGTACTTATCACCTGTGTCTCTGATTGACATAGGAAGCCTTTAAATTATGCCCTAACACGCACCCCTTAAAATAACCTCTGACCCACAATTACTCATGAGATACATTTGGGTTGCATGGCTAGGCTTATAAAGGATGCATGGGTTATAAGCCAATCTCTTACATTGTTATACATTTTATCTTTATTGTGCGTCTTTTAGCCGTGGTGATCTTTCACTTTATACTTCACGTTTACTTGTTTGATGGCGTACGGTCTCTTTCCAGTAGCATGCCTGTTACTTCATTTTCATTAGCCTAGTACACACCTATGGCTCTATGAACTTAATGCTGTGGTGAGTACCTCTACAATGTACTAAACTGTGCAAGCCAGTGGTGCACTTTTAGTTTTTCCCCCTTTTATTCACTACATAGTGACCATGGGGTTTGTATATATTTAATTTTATTGTTAAAATCACTGCACATAACCACCATAAACATTCAAAGTATCTGCAATAAAATCTTGGACCTGCAGGCCTAGTTAGATCCCAATTAAACAGACATCCTAGCTATCATAGAGACATGGCTAAAGCCTAATATAAAAGACACAAAATTTCCCCTTCCAACTACAACATAATAAGGGTTGATAGAACCAACAAGAAAGGAGGTAGCACTGCACTATTCCCTAATACTCTTAACATACTCCCATTTACTGATCACATCCCACATTTCCAAAGCGCTGAAATCCTAGTCTCTTTCTTAAAAATCAACAACTCCAAAAGTCTCTGAATCATAGTCTTATACATACCCCCAGGTGATAACATACCTGTTCTAGAAGGAAATATTATTCTAGACCTACAACACCATAAAAAATGAAACTATAATCCTAGGTGATGTCAATATTTATTGGTCTAATATTTCCTCAAAAACTCCTTCCACCAATATTACCCTGTTTCACTATACCCAACTAATCACCACCCCCACTAGATATAATACTAGAACCAATGAAGGAATCATCTTTGACTGGATACTAGTCTCAGACCCAGCTAAAATCTCAACAGGCAGCATCCTCCCAACTTCATAAGTGATCACCTTCCTGCCTTCGTGACCTGAGCCTATCCCCCATTCACAAAAAAAGTCACATTAAACATGTCAAGAACCCATCGAACTTCAACCCCCACACATTCAATAATATATTAAAAAAGCATAAACTAGAATAACCTAAAAACTCTCTCCCTAGATAATGCCCGGCACAGCTTTAACACTACCTTTCTAAAAATAGTAGACAGCCTTGCACCCTCCCAAACAAAAAGTATAAGAACCAATCATGCCCCCCTGGTTAACTAAATCTACTAAGTAAATAATGATAACTAGGGACAAAACCTGGAAGCTAGGGTGTAAACACAAGAACAACTCAGTAAAGTACAAACAACTTCATAACCAGACAAAACAAAACTTGTATTCAAAGACAAGAAAGAATATTACTTGAACCTTGAAAGCAAACACAAAAACAATGCAAAGCTGTTCTGGTCCTCCATTAATTCTCTCCTAAACCCTGAGTTAAAAAGTAATCCCTGCCCTCAGCAGACAAAACATCAGATCAAATAGCAAGCATCTTTATCTCCTACTCTATAGACACTGCAGCTAATATCACAGCCACATTTCTCAACCTCTCACCTCAACTAACTTCCCAAATAATACTCCATTCTCTCAGTATACACAGCCCCAGCTTCCTCTCTCAACTACAAGCACATTCATCCAAACTACTCCCTGTACCCATACCCCCTCATCCAGCCATACAAACTTAACTAAACAAAATTCCTTGTCAGAGTTCAAACTTTCTACTGTCCCTATAACATCCATAAAAAAAAACTCTTCTGAAGCTGAAGCCAAGCTCAAACACAGCAGACGGCATACCTACAGAATACCTAAAAATCGCTGCAGATGCTATTGCTTACCACATTAGCATTCTCATAAATAGATCCATAGAAGAATCCTATAACCCCAACCTCTGAAAGAAAGCACACATACTGCCATTCCACAAAGGGGGTACCTCAACAGATACTTCCAACTTCTGCCGCATAGATATTCTATCTTCCATCTCCAAACTCCTAGAAAAATGTGTACACACCCAGCTTCTACAATTCCTTCCCAAAAATCAAAAACTTTCTGAAACTCAGCATGGTTTCAGATTTGACCATTGTACTTCAACTGCAGTAATATCC